>NC_047120.1:58399264-58449233 GCF_902500255.1 Thalassophryne amazonica | reverse complement strand
ATATATACACATATATATATATATACACATATATATATATATATACACATATATATATATATACACATATATATATATATACACATATATATATATATATATACACATATATATATATATACACATATACACACACACTTTGCACTGGGATACCAATTAAACAACTGCAAATTATAAAGACGACAATGCTCATACGGCTGAGGGTATTTTAGCATTGTGTTATATTGTTTTCTTCAGCACCTTTGTATTTGAAAATCCAGTTCATATACATGAATATAACTGATAAGACGTTGCTGTTTCCTACTTATTGCAGCGCCGGCCCTGTCACCCCTTCATTCTTATTAGTGATGGTATCCCTCCGCCCCCTGACACAGCAGCTAGATGAATGTGTATCCTTCCCCCTCTGCTTCTCAAGGACCACTGAAGGATAAGGAGGTCCTATTTGAAGCTTTTACTGACCTTCTGCTTGGGATGCACATATGTGAGCACAGACTTACACTTCCATGCACCGAGTTCCCATATGCTTCTCTCTGACCTTAATGGATTAGCTGCTTTTCACTTAAGCTTTTTTTTTTTCTTTTTTTTTTTAAATTAACGAAATAAATAAATATTTTCTTGCACATGTTCAAGGACAGTGAGAGAAAAGGATCATCTGTGTGAGTGTTATAAATATAAAGCATGCAAAGCTTCAACAATGTACGTTTCTACAGCGGCGCTCTTCTTTCTCTTCATGTTTTTTTTGTCTGCCTTGGTTTTTGTTCTCGGAGACAATGAATGGTGGCTTTTCATTCACGTTTACAAGTGAAAACTGAAATTTGTGTTTGGTGTCCAAGAGCAGGTATTTGGAACTAGGACAAGACAATCCCCACCTGCAATGACCTGTGGCGAAGATTCAGTTTTAATAAAGGAGATGCAGAAAAAATTCACAACTAATATGTCGGAAGTAATTTGGCACCAAAACAGCTTTTAATGTCCTCCACAGGAAAATGTGGCTGGTTCAGAAATTACACTCAACAAAAATATAAATGCAACACTTTTGGTTTTGCTCCCATTTTGTATGAGATGAACTCAAAGATCTAAAACTTTTTCTACATACACAATATCACCATTTCCCTCAACTATTGTTCACAAACCAGTCTAAATCTGTGATAGTGAGCACTTCTCCTTTGCTGAGATAATCCATCCCACCTCACAGGTGTGCCATATCAAGATGCTGATTAGACACCATGATTAGTGCACAGGTGTGCCTTAGACTGCCCACAATAAAAGGCCACTCTGAAAGGTGCAGTTTTATCACACAGCATAATGCCACAGATGTCGCAAGATTTGAGGGAGCGTGCAATTGGCATGCTGACAGCAGGAATGTCAACCAGAGCTGTTGCTCGTGTATTGAATGTTCATTTCTCTACCATAAGCCGTCTCCAAAGGCGTTTCAGAGAATTTGGCAGTACATCCAACCAGCCTCACAAGCGCAGACCACGTGTAACCACACCAGCCCAGGACCTCCACATCCAGCATGTTCACCTCCAAGATCGTCTGAGACCAGCCACCCGGACAGCTGCTGAAACAATCGGTTTGCATAACCAAAGAATTTCTGCACAAACTGTCAGAAACCGTCTCAGGAAAGCTCATTTGCATCATTTGCTCGTCGTCCTCATCGGGGTCTCGACCTGACTCCAATTCGTCGTCACAACTTCGCAGAGCCACTGAAGAGGAGTGGACCAACATGCCACAGGCCACAATTGACAACCTGATCAACTCTATGCGAAGATGTGTTGCACTGCATGAGGCAAATGGTGGTCACATCAGATACTGACTGGTATCCCCCCCCAATAAAACAAAACTGCACCTTTCAGAGTGGCCTTTTATTGTGAACAGTCTAAGGCACACCTGTGCACTAATCATGGTGTCTAATCAGCATCTTGGTATGGCACACCTGTGAGGTGGGATGGATTATCTCAGCAAAGGAGAAGTGCTCACTATCACAGATTTAGACTGGTTTGTGAACAATAGTTGAGGGAAATGGTGATATTGTGTATGTAGAAAAAGTTTTAGATCTTTGAGTTCATCTCATACAAAATGGGAGCAAAACCAAAAGTGTTGCATTTATATTTTTGTTGAGTATAAAAAACATTCCCTTTTTTTTTTTACTGTTTTTTGTGCCACACCTCTACTTTGAATTCAGTAAGATTCTTGTTTGATTATTCTAAACATATGATCTTCTGCACTCACCTGGCTCTAGGGATTGTGGGTAATCCTGAGGGGGCTGCCCTTCTCCTCTGTCACCACCCCTGTCCAAACCTTTGGAGAGGTGTGAAGGGGCGGGGCTGAGTGCTGGGGATCGGGGGGCGGCTGCAGCCGGGCTGGGCGCCGGGGTCAGAGGGTTCGGGGGGTGCGATCGCCTGGATGGGGAGTGATAGCACGGCGACTGGCGGCTGCTGGGACACACGCCAGGAGATGGCGTGGACGTCTTTGGTGGAGATGGGGTGTGGGAGAACGGTTTAGTCGCATGAGAGGAAGCGGAGGAGGAAGAGGAGGACGTGGAAAGGGTTCTGGATGAGGAGGAATCATGAGGAGAGTCGTCTACGGTGATCTTCTGCTCCTCGTGTTTTCTCTGAAGGAAAACAGAGGAATCGTGATTAAAAACGTGAGCTTGTTAACTGCCGCCGGGATTCATCCATCCAACGGTGCACAGATCGTTCCTAAAGTCACATTTCCAGCGTCAACTGTTTTTTTCCTTAATATGAGAAGAAGAATTTGACACAGCGCTCACCCAGAGTAGCCTCTGAGGAAACAAAGAGGAACTCTGCCTTTTGTGGGGTCTAATTTTGCACATCTTGCCTTTTAATGTTGAGAAACCAGAAATCAAATGACTAGCTGTGCTGTTCTGTTCCAGCAGGGGATTTTCTCTGTTTTTACACTTCCTGATTCCTGTGCGCTCACACTCTCACAACAGTATTCTGAAAATATCACATTAGCAACTCCTCTACTTGTTGCATTCGGGTGGTTTTACATGAGAGAACGAAACCTCAAAAGCCTAAAATGGTTTTACTTTGACCCCTCACCACGCCACAGTGACCTTCGGCAACATCGATGAAGGTTAAAAGATGGACCAACGCAGTGTGACGGGGTTCCTGCAAAATTATCAACACACCCTTGCAGTGTCTTGCTTTTACAGGGTGCACAGACTTTCAGAAAATGTACTCTGTAAAGTGCAATGACTTAGTCAATCTCCTCCATATTGTTTACACAATAACTCCGTAACAATACATGGTATCATCATGTAAGTCTCCAAATGAAAAGGGCATCTAATGAGGATAAATCTGTTAAAGTGTAGTTAACTTTGATGCACCAGATCAATCCAAAACGCAACTTTGTCTTGCCTATGTGGTACTGGATGGCTAGTTGCACACCAAACCACCAATAGCTGGGTTTCCATTATAGATTTATATAAAAGTTAAGCAATAATTTCAAAGCAGAATAGCAAAATTACAGCATTTCCATTAACTGATGGACCATGACTGCTGGGTTCTGTCCTCTAGCGATAGCTATTTTTCTAGCGAGGCACTTACAAGAACTGTATATCCAATTCCCACTAAGTCCTACAAAATATTGCCATTTTGTTGCTCTTTTAAAAGGCGTTATTGCTGTATCGCTCTCACTTATAATGTTTAACAAGCTCTTTGCCGCTTACTCCATCCGGTATGTGACATAAGGTATCATGTATTGTAGATTGTCATGTGACACATTCTGTACGTCCTGTAATAGGGGGGAAAGTGGATCCGTTCCACTTTTTTATATAAGGCTTTTTAGAATTGAAAAATCACCTCATTCAAGCATAAAACCTGTCATTTTTCAGAGGAATCCCCCCCCAGAAATGTGTTCCCATTAAGCATATTTTCAATGTGCTTTTTCAAACTGCACAATTTAGAGGGGAATGGAAGCCCACCTATTGGCTACAATACTTAGTCCAGATGATAGACTCCTATGAATGGAACTGATGTCACACTGCCCCAGTTAAACATTAGTAAAATGCTATAGCTTCTCCCTTATGGAGGAGGGAGTTTTGACACCATGCTGTTTGTACTTTGGTGAACCCCCCGACTCCCCCTTTACGGACAGATGAACTGATAGCTTTTGGGTGTTGGCTGAAGCCTGCACTCTCAGTTATACCTGTCCTATAGAGTGCCGGTGCATGTGCTCCATGGCCCGCTGTTGCTGATGATGCTGCAGGGCATACAGCTCCTGTTGCCGTAGGAACGAGGAGCGGGAGTAGACCGGATGATGCTGGAGGTGTGGGTGGGGGCTGCGACCTCCGTACACAGGAGGCCAAAGAGCTGACTGGTCCAGAACATCTGAAACAAGATCCCAACAGATTTAGACATTTGTATGATTTGATTACATTCAAAACGGTCACAAACAAACAAAATTCCCTTTGGCAACCTCATGCAATTACACTTTTTGAGTAATTATCCAACCAAAGTGGCCGGTTCAGAAATATTCTCAAGGCTGCAGCGTGCCAGGAAAGTCATTAGAGAAAATGTGTCAGTGGAATCAAACCGCCTTCCAAATGTAAAGTGTGCAGCGTGTCGGAGCGGCTCAGCCTTTTTAATTGAGGAGATAATTGTGAGCTTTGTGTCGGCCTCAGACACAATCAGTGCGTCCTGGATAAACTCTCTGTAGCTTCACTTTGCCTCCTCTCTCTCGTCTCGTGACGGTTGTTTTTGTGCATGGACACATATTTATTACAAAGCCGAATCTCTGCGACCGCATGAATCCACACACACATGCATGCACATGCACGCACGTGTCCCTCCTTGGCTGCTGTGTCTCTGGGAACCTTTGTTCTGCGAGATTAGCCTGAGTGGGCTAATGTTTCCCAGGGGAAGGGTTCAGTGGATGCACTTCCCCTCTCTGCAGGAACTCCCACGGAGCGAGGCGAGGGAGGCGGGAGATAATTAAATTTCACAACCTGTTTGCAAAGCAGCGCTGACACACACACACACACACTCACACACAGAAATCACAGCAAACTTCTGTTTAACACCCCCCTTCCCTTCCCCCTCCAAAATAAATAAATAAATAAAAATTAAAATTAAACAAGTCCTGCTCAAACGCACCATTGTGTTACCGTGGGAGAGACCAGCGCCGGTGAAAATGTATGACGGCGAGCGCATGCGGAGGGCGGTGATGGAATAGCTGCTCCCATTAACGAAGCTATAAAACACGGCGCCGCTGACGGAGAGACTCAGTTGAGCATTATATTATGATTAGCCAATGATACTAAAACTCTGGGAGACGAATGGCAGCGCCTGAGACGACGCAGCAGAAAGGAGGCGGGCGGAAATGAACACGAGCGCCGCTGTCTGCGCGTCCTACCGAGGTGATGGTGCGGCCCGGGTTCTGTAGGAAGAACCACCAGCGGGGAGTTTGGGTCCTGGGTCAGCGAGCTCAGAACGGGTTGCAGAGGGCTGGGCAAACCTGCCGGGAAGCCGGGACTCATCCCCATGTGGCTCAGACCTCAAACACACACAAAACACAAGTCAGAAAGGAAGAACATGACATTTTCATACAAAAACTACAGAGGCAGTTAATAGAGTGCATTCCTCCACCAAGACCCCACAATCCCCTTTAATTCAATTAAAACTCCAAATGAAATCCAAATCTGTAGTCCACCTCGGTTACAGCAGCCCTGGCCAAAGATACATTTTTGTTCACCTGATCTAGACCAATATCCAGATCTGGACCAAAGTCCACTACGGCTAGACAATCATGAGCTTGTGAACTCTCAACTTTGACCCTTTTTGCTGACCTCTGATCCTTGTTCCTGAACACTCAACACTTGATCATGTTACTGATCATAGATCCTGGTTGTTGAACTCTGATCTTGAACACTGACCTGTGAGCCTGAGCATTGATATTTGATCATGATTTCTGAACTTTGACAACAGTTACTCATCCTTGATCCTAATTACTTACCTTTGACAATATTCCTGACCTTTGATCCTAAACCTTGACCTTTGATGATAACTGCTGACACTTGATCCTGATCATTCTCTGTGATCCTGATGAGTCATCTTTGACAGCCTTCCTGACCTTTGAACCTAATCAGTGACCTTCGACTGTGATTGCTGACTGATCATTCATTTTTGATCATAACGAGTCATCTTTGACAACATTCCTGACTTTTGATCCTAATCACTGGCCTTCAAACATGATTGCCGACCTGGGATCTTGATCATTTGTCTTTGATCCTGATAAGTCATCTTTGACAACGTCCCTGACCTTTGAGCCTAATCACTGATCTTTGATCATAATTTCTGACAATTGATCCTGATCATTCATTTTTTATCCTAACGAGTCATCTTTGACAACATTCCTGACCTTTTGATCCTAATCACTGACCTTTGATCATGATTTCTGACCCTTGATCCTGGTCATTTGTCTTTGACCCTGACAAGACATCTTTGACAACATTCCTAACCTTTGATCCTGCTCACTGTCCTTTCATTCTTCTCACTGACCTTTGATCCTGATCCAGACAGCTTGGAAAAATACATCAAATAAAGTTACTATGGTAAATCATAAAAACATTGTGACTGTAGTGAGTGTTGCTGTTGACAACTGACACAGTGGAGCCATGTGAGTGTTGTCTTTACCTGTTCAGAAGATATCCAATAATGTTTCAAGTAAAGTCTGGAGTTCTTCCCAACAGGATTTCTGGTGACCTGCTTATTAGCAGTTTCCTTTTGTTGTTGTTAATTTGAATTACAATTGAAGGTCTGCTTTGTTTCTTTGACTCCATGATGCTAACATTTATATATATTGTGTTGTAGTGCCACTTGACCATCAAAGGGCGTGTTGGGTAACTGAGTTTTCTCGTGTGTAATGGCATCTTGCCACTGTATTTTAACCCACATGGGTCAAAATCCTAGATTATTCCCAGAAAAGCTGAATTTTAATCATATTGGTGATATACAACTGTAAATCTTTTATTTAAATATTAACCAACACAATTATAGTGGTGCCAAAGAAAATGCTTTTCAGGATTTAAATGGCAAAAAAAGGAGACTCGACCTTTAAGAACGTGTACGTGTGATAACTGTGTGCTCGCTTGTAAACATGTCTTCACATTTACTCACTGTATGAATGTCCCATCCACAGAGAAGGACTTCCTGTCCTCTGTATCCAGTGGTGGTGCGCCGAGTGAGCATGCGCGGCAGCGTCCGTCCCCAACTGGCCAGCTCCTCCAGGAACCAAAAGGTGAGAGGTGAGGTCACCATGGCAACTACTGGACGGGTGGATCCTGGCAAACTCCACACGATCCTTGTTTTCCCTGTGGCGGCGGGAGCCAGTGGAACTTTGTTATATTCCTATTAGTACTGTCAGCATCTCGACCATCATTATGATCATTATCTTCATCCTCACCATCTTCATTACCACGGCGACCATTATAATCATCAAGGAAAGGAAATGTGACGGCAACTGGAGCAGCCATCATCCTCGGCCTGCTCTATGAGTTCTCATTATATGTTTTTCTTCCCTTAATATGACTACATAATAAGAGCCCGATACTTCAGAGACAGCAGTGTTAGTCCCTGTAACATTAATGCACCACATCTCATCTCCGAGAGAGAGAGAGAGAGAGAGAGAGAGAGAGAGAGAGAGAGAGAGAGGACAGAAATACCACATCAAAGGGTGAGAAGAGTAAATGGAGTGAAGGGATGAGAGAAAAGAGATGCAGCACCTCTGAGAGGGAGAGAGAATAAAAGAAGTTCAGTTCATCAGATGAGAGGCAAAAAAATGAATAGAGGCACCTCGACGCATGTGCGCTTAAGACTCTACGGACGTAGGGATCGCATCGGTGAGTTAAAGCGTACCTGATTATGCTTTCTCTGTCTCTGTCCAGGTGATGAAGGCCAATCTGGTCTTCTGTGAGTCTTTTCCTCTCCTCTGCTTCCCGACCCAAAGGATACACAGGGCGTGACACTCCTGAATAGCAAAACAAACAAAAAACAAAGGACCATAGACTGTAGTGGGAATGTTCTAGAGAAACCAAACATAAGGTCACCCATAGATTTTTTTTTTCTGAAGACTGGGTTTGAAGTAAACAGGTGAAGCACGGGCAAGACTGGTGTGATCTTGGGCAGGGTGAATGAAACCCAGACATGCTCCCCACCTTAAAGTAACAAAACAAGCTACGGCTAGCGACCTAGCTTTGGTTCAGGTGTTTGATTAATGCATAGTTTTGCAGACTGGGTGGTGGCTTGGTCGTAGGTATTGAAAACTATGACCGGTCAACTGTGGCACCATAGTAGCGAAGCTTGAATCTTCGACCGGACTGGGTTGCTTGACGTGAGAACGTTTCGCTTCTAATCGCAGAAGCTTCCTCAGGTAAATTTCTTGCTCTGGTAGTCTGACTTCTGTCTTGACTCTTGTAGAGAAGAATAGAGTCCAATCCAGTTGAAGATTTAAGCTTCTCTACTATGGAAACCACTTGGACAACTGAGAGCCTTCACAGAAACTGTGGCACCATCAATGCTAATGTCTCCAAGCTAGCAATACCTGCTTAGTAGAGCTAACCGTGGTAACATACAAATTAAATACTAAACTTTCACTCAAATACTGGGGCACAGACTTCTTAAATGGTCCGTTAGTACAATTAACCACACAGCAAGCCATATGATCTCAGATATTTGTATTAAAATGCTCAGGAAGGACTAGCTAGCTGCTGCTAGACTAGCTAGCAGTAGCTTAAAAAACTTTGCCAAACAAGAAAGTCTTACTGTCTTTTTAACTGAGTATTTGTCCTTGAATTTTCTTGCACACTCATTAAAAGTTTAATTCTGAGGTCCTGATAACAAAATCTGACATATTTGTGTTATTTGCAGGATATCTCAAAAAGATACGACCAACTTTCACTGAAATGTGTTGGAGATGTAGGATTCGGCGTGAAAAAAAGAGTTAAAATTTTGAATTAAAAGACAATCCCGAGTTATTTTTCTTTAATAATTTTATAATGTTTCCCATTGATTTCCATGTTATTTGTACTTTGGCAAACCGGTGCCAGTTCTGCACAGCTCAATTAAGGACAGATAAATACTTAAAATCTACACATAAGCGACAGCCAACAACACATAAATCCATACAATACTGGTATATTGCTAATACCTGTTTATAAAGGTGTTATATTGCGCATTTGAGCATAGAAATAGTGTTAATTAATGTTAGAAGCGTAGATGATGTCTGACCTTTCATGCTGGGTAGCACCCGGCCTTGTCTGCTGTGTCCAGGCGTGCTATCCGGGGAGCGGTGGGGGGGCCTGGCTACTGCAACTGCGATTCCCACTGGAGGCTGCCGCACCTCCCCCTCTCCTGCCTCCCCCGCCTCCTTCCCACCTCTATCTCCTCTTTCTCCCTCGTTAGTGGAGCCTCTGCGTGGAGGCAGCGGCTGTTTGGAGGTGTCCTGTGGGGAGGCGCTGCTTTTGCCTCCACCTCTCTCACTCTTCTCTGATCTCTCCCCACCTTGCTTGAGACACCCCAGACCTCCAAAGGGGCTTCGCTGGGGCAGGAGCAAAGGCTGCTGGGAGCTGTAGTTCATTAGATTCCTTATAGCACTACCTTCACCCTCGGCAGCGTGGTCAGAGTTTGAAGACTTGTTTCCGAGACTTCTTACGTCAATATTTCCAGCTGACGCATTATGGGGGCCTTTTCTCTGGTCATCTTGATGGCCTCCTCGAGCTCCGCAGGAGGGTGCTGCCTGACCGCCATCTCTCCCCCTCTCCTCTGTACTCGCTCCATGGCTGCTGTACTGCTGATGCTGTATCCTAGCAACCTTTTGTCCTTCCCTCTGAACTGGTGCCCCTGACCCTGCCCTTGGATCAGGATGAGATCCTGATTGAGAACAGTCCCTGAAGGGATGAGTGCTGAGATTGGGGTCATTCTTACTTGTGCCTTGCCCAGTCCCAGGGTGTGTGCCTTGGGTATCCAAAGGGAGCGACGGCCGGTAAACAACGTCTGCAACCTCCATGTCCCGGAAGGAAGAAGGTGACTGCAGGCTGCAAGATTGCAACTCGGGCTGAAGGCTTGGGTCAGGGTTGGTTTTGGCGTAGTGCTGTGTCTGATGGCTGTGGCTCCAGTCAAGCGGTTTGTCGTTTTTACTGTAACTCAGCTGCTGCTGCTGTTGAGTTTGGGATTTGTCCTTCTTATGGCAACTGCTATATCGGTTGATGTGGTTCGTGGGACTTTCATGAGATCCTTCTCCGCTCTTGTCATCTGTTTTCCTGCCAACTACTCCTCCAGCTCCATGACAGTCAGGTCCTGTCAGGTCACCAAGTGAGCCGACTGAGGGGACAAATGTTGGGCCAATAACCTTTGCCTCCTTGCTGGACCCTGCGAGGGAGGCGGCTGGCTCTTTGGGGGATGCCAGGGTAAGGGGAGCTGGGGGGCAGTAAAAATCAGAATGGGGGTGGTGATGCGAGTGGTGCAGCCACGCTCCTGCCACTGTAGAACTGAGATGTAAGTTGTGGGGAGGTGGTGGTGGTGGTGGAGGAGGAGGCATGGAATAGGAAGCCAAAGAGGGTGTTGGAGGCGCCAAGATTGTTGTAGCTGCAACCGACCCTCTCTTCAAACATTCAGGAGAGGACGCAGAGGATTCAATGATCCTCATCTCCCCGCTCATTGGCATATCCTTGGTGCACCGCCTGCCGCCTCCAGACACAGTTCGAGCAACGCCACCACTACAGCTGCTCAGTGCTCCCCCCTTTACCCCCCCAGAGCCAGTTTCTGCACCCAAACTGCTGGCCAGTTTACAGGCACTCATATGTTTTGTCCCCTGACTGCTCGAGTCGCTGTCTCTGTAGTCTTTGTGCCGTTCCAGCGAGTGTCTGTGGTCCTCCTCCCTCCCCTGGGTTGTGAGGTGCGGCAGGAGGGTGTGGTGAGGGAGGGCGTACCCTTGGTGGTGGCCAGGTGGAGAGGTGGCTGTGTTGGTCTGATGAAGATGGTGATGGTGGAGCTGATGTTTGTCTTTGCTCTCCTGGTGGCGCTCTTTGCTGCTCGATCGCTCCTTCTCCTTCGACACAGACGAGATGCTTTTATCCCCTGAGTCCTTTGTCGCCTTTCCACCTCCCACACTTCCACCTCCGTTGTCTCTTTCTCGACTACAAGAGCCAAGCGGGTGGCCAGGGGCAGTCCTGGACAGCGGTGGAAGGCTGTGATTGGTGGAGAGCAGCGGGGGCTGCGGAGGAAGGCCTCTTAGGTAGAAGTGATCTAGAAAGTGAGTGAAGATTTACAACAGATTTACTTTTTACTTACTGAACTAATCGATATCAACACAATGAGTCAGTGAGATGGTGAAGAACCCCTGCATGTTCTAAATGGATTCTAAGTCCCTTTCACATAGACGCCACCACCCTAAACACGTGTAGACATTAACGAGAAGGAAAATGTGCTGGGGGGGGGGCAGCACATACAAGAAGGATACATCCAGGCTGGACAAAGTGATCAGGCAGGCTGGCTCTGTGGTTGGCATGAAGCTGGACTCTCGGGTGATGGTGGCAGAGAAGAGAACACTGGACAACCTGCTGGACATTATGAATGATGCCGGTCCCCCTCTGCACACCATCATCAGCAACCAGAGGAGCCTCTTCAGCCACAGACTGCTCCTTCCCAAGTGTAGGACCAACAGACTGAAAAACTCCTTTGTCCCTCAAGCCATCAGACAGTACAACTCCTCACTCAGGGGGAGGAGTAACAGGAAGACAGGGGACGGGAATGAGAGGAACAGTAGTAGCCAGTAAACCAGCCTGTCTGATATTTATATTGTGTCTTTCTATTTATATTTGCATATTGTTTTTCTTTTTTACTTTCACCTTTGATGCTCTGCGTGCTGCTATACAATGCTGCTGGAACCTGAATTTGCCTGAGGGAGTCTTCCCAAGGGATCGATAAAGTTCTATCTAATCTAAACCAAACTAATCTAAATGTTTGAATCAGCTGCTCCACACTTTAAACCGCCAGCTCCCTAGTTCAAAGTTGGTGCAATACATGGTTTAGCCCATGATTAAGGGTAGGTCCTTGTCCAGAGGATTCACTGTGAGGAAGTGGGCGTGTTGATGTTTCTATCGTGTAACTGGCGTAAAACTGAGAAAAAAAAAAAATCATTCATCAAACATTCAAGAGGGAAGAAGAAGGGCCAGATACAAACTGGAGAGGTAACAAGATCCAGGATCTTCTACTGATAAGAGCCAGTGCTGAAGTTGTCAAAGAAATGTAAGATACGACACTTTTTGTGTAATGTCCCGTCTCTTACATGCTCTATACCCAGGTCCCACCCCTTGCCTAGTCCAGAGGATGTACCTGATGCAGTCTTCTGCATGGGTGAAAGATCAGCACTGCCTGGACCTGATTCTCTGGATCCTGGCTGAAAACTATGTGTGTGACAAATGACAATAATGAAGAACGTCTCAGAAGCAATGACGAATGATGCTGCTTCAAATAGGTGCAACGTCCTGAGGCGAACCGACAGATGTGCTCCAAAGCTTGGACCATGTTTCATTAAGTAGTGAAACTGAATAAGATCTTCAGAGAAGCTGGTCGCTACCAACCAGGCTGGCACAACATCTGATGTGGCATTTTGGTCACCCCCGTAAAGGGACTTGAATAATTAGCCATCCCAGTGTGGTAGCTGTAGCCAGGAAATTTTTTAAATACTCCAGTGATATTGAGATACGACATTATCTGTCTGAACATAGGGATTTGGAAAAGGTAGAGTTTGGACTATCTATGACTGAATGTTCTGAAAATGTTCAGGGTTCATGCCATGTTTATAAAAACACAATGACTCATCGTGACACTAATGAACAAAAAGTTATGAATGATATCTTCCATTTCTGCCAATAAAGACCCCGAAATACACAGTATTCATCGATTTATTTATTATTAAACTTGCTATGTTAAGAAGCCTTTCTGTGAAGACACCTGGAGAAAAAAGAATGACAAGTTATCATGTAAAAAAATGGGGGGGGGGGGGGGGGGGGGATTCTGAGTCACCAGCTGTTCTTATTGCTGTGGTGAACACTGAATAAGCAGTTTATGGAAGTAAATAGAGAGCAGACACACACACACACACCTACCTTTTTGAGTTTCATAGAAGCGGTGCTGCCCATAGAGACTGTTGCTATGGTGATCAAGGGGACTCATGGGGAGAAAAGGAGAAGCAAGACTTCCTGAATAGCTGGGGTACCCTGTCAGGGGGAGGAGGGGGGTGGAGAGGAGAAGAGGGAGAAAGAATTGATGTTTCCTCACCACACTGACATTCAGCAGGCCTCTAAACAAACAATTTATCTCTACAATCTATCAAGAAATGGGGGGGATTTTGGGTGGGGGGTGGGGTCGAAGGGGTGACTGGCTGGAGCTACAATCACCATAAACACACTTCTGCACAAACATGCCATATGAGTTGACATTATTTACAGCAAAGTGGTGACAAAAACCACAGCCACAGAAAAAAAAAAAAGATGATGCGTGTCCTTCCTCCCCCCAATGCCAAAATACAGTGATTCCTCCCAGGAGGTCACCAGGAGGTAAAGCGGTTGTTCCACTCTGCTCCTCATCTTCAAGGATGTTGAACTGGATCGTGGTGGTTACGTATGAATGGGTGAGGGTCCGTGTATGCGTGTGTGTCTTTTTTGGTGGGGTGGGTGTTTGGGGGGGGTTGTTAATTGTTATTTAGGGGAGAAAGGGAACATCACACAGAAGGCCCACATCGCCACATTAGTGGGCAAAAGGCTGGTGGTTGGTGCGTGCGTGTTTCCCAGCAGCTGGTTTCATGCCCCACAGAGTGTCCTTGTCGGCCCGTTAATTGGCAGCTGTTAAAAGTTTAACGATGGTGGCCAAAGTAAACAGCACTCCATAAAAACTCATCCTACGCATTCCACAGTCGCACTGCAAAACCACCAGCACCCCTTCGCTGCACCCCGCCCATCTGCGTGCATGTGAAGAGGGGTGCGTGCGTAGGGGGCGGGGAGACAGAGCGTTTGTGCCCGCTGTGTCCGTGCACGAGTCTACAGCATGCACGTGAGTGTGCGTTATTACTCTGACTGGTTAACAACCAGTGAATCTAAATGGCGACAATTAGCCAAAAGGCTCTATCAACCATCTAAAGCCAATCCCCCGGGTAATGACGAGTGATAAAACTCAGGAGGGGAACAAAAGACAGCAGAGAGACATGGTGAGACAAAAAAAAAAACACAAGACAAATAAAAAATAAAGACAGGTGCACGAGCACAAGAAGCAAAAAATAAAGACAGGTGCGCAAGCACTAGAAGCAAAGTGGGTGTTTTTCAAACAAGTGTGCATCTTTCTGTGAGTATATGACATCTGTTACTGTGTGTATGTGTGTGTGTGTGTGTACACATGGTGTGAGAATCTGTTCCCACGGTCACCCATAAGGACACACTTTCAAAAATGCAACAAACTTTCGGTTTGCGGTTCAGCGCCGAGTCATGTTTGTCCCCTTCATCTTTTTCAAATGGGTCAAAGTGTCTCGCTTGAGGTCACAGGGCTGAAACCCACCACCAAGCCCTTTAGGCAACGCACAACCCACTCCTCCACCTTAGCCGCAGTTGCCAAACACTGCAGGTGAGGACCACTTTCGGATAATGTCAGAGTTAGTGGGTCAGAAACAGCATAAGTGAGCGCAGTGTCCCCTGAAGTGACAAAAACATGCTGTGTGTGTGTGCGCGCGCGCGCGTGTGCAGTGACCAGGTTTTTTCTGTGCTGGCGATGCTCCACTCTCTGGACTGTGGCCAGCTGGCAGACGGCCTACTGGAGCTCCCTGGCTTGAATTCTTAAAAACACTCATTTGTAGTGTGCGTGTGTTCGTGTGTGTGTGTTTGTGTGGTGTGTGTGTGTGTGTGTGTGTGTGCATGCACACATGTGTAAGAGTGTGTCCTTTCAGACATCAAAGCTGAGCCACACAGACACAATCTGTCTCACTCTCTCTCTCTCTCTCGCTCTCTTCCCCCGCTCCTCACGCTCACGGACTCTTTCTATGAATCTGATTTAAGACACTTGACTCGGGCCGATATTACAACTACACTCGTTCATTTTCCGGGTTTAACTGATGCCTCTTGTCATTCGATGTGAGGCGGTTGGTTCTGCGTTACGTTTTACGTTAAACTGTGTCTCATCGTAAGAACTGAAATCACTAATCTGAGCCACACTGGAGAAACGCGGTAGACCGAAATGTGCACCTGAAAGAGAATTCAGTTTGGGTTCAAAGGGCTCGTCGGCCTGCTTCCTGCTCACGCTGCAGAACTTGCAGAAATCAGACGCTTGTTGCTTTGTGCTGGCTGAATGTTTCCGATGCCAGCAGGTTGCACAGAAAATAAAAAAAGAGAGCTGTCGTCTTACAGTCGCATCTGATTGCTTGGTTTTAGCTGCAGTTCCGACTCGTGCAACTGCAGGAAATATACGTGCACTGTGTTAAAGCTGCAGAAATCACAAACAGAACTCTGAGTGATCCAAACACTTCAGGGGTATGCATGCCTTGCACAAGCAACAGAAACTTTCTGTAGCGCAGTGAAGTGCATATCATCCTGCTGCACACTGACAGAAGCTGCACGTGCAAATTTAGCACTGCAGTCACGTGGCAGTGCTGAACCCCAGTAAAATAAGTTTTGCGTTTATTTTAAACATCTAGAAAACAGAACTGAATGTCAGCACACAGGAAACCCAGGTGATTGTTTCCTTTTACAAGATATGAGCCTCCCTTGAGCACTAATATGCAACGCTGGAGTAAAGGGATTAAACAGTCGCACTAATGCCCCTATTTGAATTGTTTCATCACCTCCAAACATGGCTAGAAACAATGTCAATGTGCATCAGGTTGGACGTTAAAATCCAGCCTTCTCCAGTTACAGCTGCAGCACAGAGTAGACCATTATTCAAAAGAAAACATGAAATTTGTGTTCACGTTTGCCAGATGTGCATTAAGTACCATTCCCACATTCATGGATGTGCACTCTGGATGGTCACAATTGGAAGCCTTGTCCATACCTTGGAAAAATTTAGCGGGTTCGCAAACATGTCAATTCAAGTCTGGGAGCATTCACTGGTGTTTAGGTTTGCCGCATCCATGACACCACGGAAGTGCCTTGGGTCCTAGATGGCAACCAATCAGGCAGACAATAGGTCCATTACCACATCTCTATAATAACCATCTTTCTGCCACAAGTGAAATGTGGGCACCCCCCTTGGCCTTCAACTACTGGGGTCCTCAATACTCAGGTCAGGTTCATGGTCTTCAACAGAGACATTCAATCATTAAACCATGGGCTTGAACCCAGGATATTCTGTGAATGAGCCAAGGTCTTTAACCAGTACATTCTGTCACTCAGCCAAAGTCTTGAACAGGAATATTCCATCACTGAGCCATGGTCTTGGAACAAGATATTCCCTCACTGAGTCATGAGCCATTGTCTTGGACCAGAATATTCCATCACTGAGTCATGGTCTTGGAACAGGATATTCCATCAGTGAGCCATGATCTTGGACCAGGACATTCCAACACTGAGCCATGAGCCAAGGTCTTGAACCAGGATATTCTGTCAATGAGCCACGGTCTTGAACCAGGATATTCCAGAACTTAGCCATGAGCCAAGGTCTTGAACCAGGATATTCTGTCAATGAGCCACGGTCTTGAACCAGGATATTCTATCAATGAGCCACAGTTTTGAACCAGGATATTCCAGAATTTAGCCACGGCCTTGAACCAAGATATTCTGTCAGTGAGCCACAGTCTTGAAGCAGGATATTCCAAAACTGACCCACAGTCTTGAAGCAGGATATTCCAGAACTGAACCACGGTCTTGAACCAAGATATTCTGTCAGCAAGCCAGTCTTGAAGCAGGATATTCCAGAACTGAGTCACGGTCTTGAAGCAGGATATTCCATCAATGAGCCATGGCCTTGAACCAGGATATTCCATCAATGAGCCATGGCCTTGAACCAGGATATCCTGTCATTTTGAACTGGGATATTCCGTCATTGTATCATGCTGTTGAACTGAGACATTCCGTTATTGTACTGGGTTCTTGTTTTAACAATTTTCAAGATGTTGGATGGGATTCCTTTTTCCGTCATGAATTTTAACATACTTTAGTAATCTCTTGCATTTCTCTACCGTTGTCCTACATGTCTTGAAATCCAAGAAGTTTTCTGCAAGGTAGTGCGACCATTATATTATGGGTGCGCTACGGCTGCATTTGCACGTCACATGGTACAAATCTGGGGTAGCACATCATCAAACCACGCCAGTTTGTCACAACTTACAGATCAAGACCTTTCAGGATGCAAATCTGTGAAAGTGAGAAAGGTGTCTTCTCTTAAATACTGCCACTACAGTTTCTTCAATGGCAGCCACTGATTGGAACTCCTTCACAGTTGTCATGGCTGTCTTGGCGACGTCTCACAACAGATTCCATGTTAAGGCGCTGAGTTTTAGAGGATGAATTCTTCTAGTCAGATTTATCATACATCGCTGCACTTCTGAATTCCAACAGATCAGAAATCTGTTCACCTGAAATGATAATATGCTGTATGTGGAAAAACGCTGACTCATCTATCTGAATTCACTCAAGAAGCTCGGAAAAACAAAAAAACAAAACAAAAGAAAAAACACAAATCAATTTATTAAATTAAAAACTGTTTAATAAACTGCATATTATTGACTACTGTTTCTGACCTCTGAACTGTGGCTGCTGGAGCAAATGTGAACCCATGATTTTTACAACTCAGTACTGGTTTGAAGTGTAAAATCCGATTTTCAGCTGCAAATCTGCGGGTGGACAGTCATATTTTGTGATAAATTGGTGAATCATGAAATTTTGTTTCTGACGGTTGTCAGTTAGTGGAGAAAATCACCCTGTGGCGGAAGCTATTGTTGTTTTCCACATTATCTCTTTAGACCCATCTCAAAGTCAGAACACAAAACCTCTTCACACTCGCGCGCGCGCGCGCGCACACACACACACACACACGCACACACACACACACACACACACACACCTGAAAGGGGGCGATAACAAAGGCAACCTCACTCTTTGACCACAAACGGTTAACAGTTAAAAGGGGACATGATACACACGGATGCGCAGTTGAGTGTGTGTGTGTGTGTGTGTGTGTGTGTGTGTGTGTGAGTGATCAGGAAGGGTGCCGTTGGTCGGTTAGCCCAGAAGGGGCCCTGAGGGCGGGGCTGCGGTCAGACGGGGAGGGGGCTGTGAAGAAACAGATGACGGTGGAAACAAGGAGACATTTCAATGCCTAACTGGGTATGCCCTTGTTTTTAGAACCTTATGAGGACCACTTTGAGTGTCTTAAGTAGCAGCTTTTCTGCAGAGTGAGGACTTTTTCACCTGGTCCTCACTTTTCCAACAAACATTAAAGAGATGTTTGAGGGGCGAGACTTGATTCTAGGATTAGAAACCGATGTCGCCGACTGAACAGTCCCCCTTAAAAATCGGTCCACCGTGCCTTCACTGCGCATGCGTCATAAGCCGCGGTTCACCGATTATCACCTCCTTTCTGCTTCAAACTGCACTCCATTCATCATCTATCTTAGCGACAGATACCTGAAGCTTTTGTACAACAGTCGTTTCCACATAAATTCAGCATTATTTCATCATAAAAGATGGAGGAAGCGATCAGAGCGCCGTGGCTACATGAGCTTGCTACCTGATGCATTCACTGCACGTCAGTAATTTCAAAGTGTCATCAAGTATCACCTCGTTTCTGCTTAAAACTGACTGCAGAATGATTTAAGAGGTTTTACCTTGTCGTCTGATGGTTAATAATCCCATTAATCCATTTGATCGCTTTGGGTGAAGAGATTCTGTCTCAGACAAGTGGCAGAGCACCAAAATGATGCATGTGCAGTGGAGGCAGGGCAGATCGATTTTTAGGAGCGGACCGTTCAGTCTGCTACACCGGTATAGACATGTACGTAGGTGTGATGGCTGAGGTTGAGTTATGGGCAGAGGTATGACTTCAAAAGTGGGAAGGTCTACTTTCACCAAGTCATTACCATTGTTATTATTGTTGTTGTTGTATAATACTTTTATTTGCCATTTATTTAAGGCAAGGGAACAATTATTTCAGTCAATAACAGAACCAACACTAAATATTTAATAAAACAATTATTTAATTATTAAAATAAGCATAAAAAGAAAAGAAATTGTGACTGAAAAGGGGGAAGGGTCAAAGTGAAACTTAGTGCTTTCAAATAAACAAAAAGTTCCAGTTAATCATGAGCATTATTCTTACTATTACTACTATGTACAACTATTGTTGTTGATGATCGTTGTTGTCTTAGTCAATGTTAAAGTTAATGTTTCAGTTTTTGAACATGTGACAAATGTGATAAACTAAAGACACAGGATTGCATACAGTACATTTTTTTAATATTACAACAGTGTTTAATATACACTCAACAAAAATATAAACGCAACACTTTTGGTTTTGCTCCCATTTTGTATGAGATGAACTCAAAGATCTAAAACTTTTTCCACATACACAATATCACCATTTCCCTCAAATATTGTTCACAAACCAGTCTAAATCTGTGATAGTGAGCACTTCTCCTTTGCTGAGATAATCCATCCCACCTCACAGGTGTGCCATACCAAGATGCTGATTAGACACCATGATTAGTGCACAGGTGTGCCATAGACTGCCCACAATAAAAGGCCACTCTGAAAGGTGCAGTTTTGTTTTATTGGGGGGGGATACCAGTCAGTATCTGGTGTGACCACCATTTGCCTCATGCAGTGCAACACATCTCCTTCGCATAGAGTCCACTCCACTTCAATGGCTGTGCGAAGTTGCTGGATATTGGCAGGAACTGGTACACGCTGTCGTATACGCCGGTCCAGAGCATCCCAAACATGCTCAATGGGTGACATGTCCGGTGAGTATGCCGGCTATGCAAGAACTGGGACATTTTCAGCTTCCAAGAACTGTGTACAGATCCTTGCAACATGGGGCCGTGCATTATCCTGCTGCAACATGAGGTGATGTTCTTGGATGTATGGCACAACAATGGGCCTCAGGATCTCGTCACGGTATCTCTGTGCATTCAAAATGCCATCAATAAAATGCACCTGTGTTCTTCGTCCATAACAGATGCCTGCCCATACCATAACCCCACCGCCACCATGGGCCACTCGATACACAACATTGACATCAGAAAACCGCTTACCCACACAACGCCACACACGCTGTCTGCCATCTGCCCTGGACAGTGTGAACCGGGATTCATCCGTGAAGAGAACACCTCTCCAATGTGCCAAACGCCAGCGAATGTGAGCATTTGCCCACTCAAGTCGGTTACGACGACAAACTGGAGTCAGGTCGAGACCCCGATGAGGATGACGAGCATGCAGATGAGCTTCCCTGAGACGGTTTCTGACAGTTTGTGCAGAAATTCTTTGGTTATGCAAACCGATTGTTCCAGCAGCTGTCCGAGTGACTGGTCTCAGACGATCTTGGAGGTGAACATGCTGGATGTGGAGGTCCTGGGCTGGTGTGGTTACACGTGGTCTGCGGTTGTGAGGCTGGTTGGATGTACTGCCAAATTCTCTGAAACGCCTTTGGAGACGGCTTATGGTAGAGAAATGAACATTCAATACACAAGCAACAGCTCTGGTTGACATTCCTACTGTCAGCATGCCAATTGCACGCTCCCTCAAATCTTGCGACATCTGTGGCATTGTGCTGTGTGATAAAACTGCACCTTTCAGAGTGGCCTTTTATTGTGGGCAGTCTAAGGCACACCTGTGCACTAATCATGGTGTCTAATCAGCATCTTGATATGGCACACCTGTGAGGTGGGATGGATTATCTCAGCAAAGGAGAAGTGCTCACTATCACAGATTTAGACTGGTTTGTGAACAATATTTGAGGGAAATGGTGATATTGTGTATGTGGAAAAAGTTTTAGATCTTTGAGTTCATCTCATACAAAATGGGAGCAAAACCAAAAAAGTGTTGTGTTTATATTTTTGTTGAGTGTATAAAGCCACTTTTTAATAACTGGTGAGTTAACTAGACTATATTTATTATTATAATTACTATTATTATAGCAGTAGTAGTTTAGTAGTAGTAGAACGCTACAAAAATAAAATTGTGAGATGTGGCTCTATCCGCTGTGGCGACCCCGAACAAAAAGGGAGCAGCTGAATGGACAACAGCAGTTTTACTGTATATATTTCAAACATTTCACTTATTGAAGGTGGACATTAGGAATTAGTGTCACTGATATTTGGCAGTTAAGTATAAAGTAAGAGTTCTGTAACAGGCAGAAAATCACACACACAAACTACACCAAAGTCATCATTTGAAAACTTAAATTGGGGGTGGGGGGATATGACACCCCTGTGCTACCTTTATTGTTCGCTTGTGTTTCTCAGCAGAAAATGTTCTGATGGCAGAAAAGGAATAACGAGAACATGTCGGAGTGCAGGTTTTTTTCTTCTTCAGTATTTCTGCTGATAAGTACCTTGTTTTTGTGCTGCGTTTGTATGTTTATGGGTTCTTGTGAGCGGAACAGGAAGGTTTGCACCAGATTATCAAGGTGCTAAAAGTAGAGAAGTAGAAAATGTGACAAAATTCAAAGCTGCATACATGCTGGTGTGCACAGCCAGAAGTGTGTGTGTGTGTGTGTGTGTGTGTTACCTTCATGTGAGTGGGGAAACCATATAGGGGCGGTGCTGGAATGGGGTCCTCCCCTGTAGGAGGGGGAGGAGGGAGAGGCAGCAGGTCCTGAGGGGTGGGTAGCCTGGGAAGGCGGGGACCCCAAACTGCTGGCCAGGAAGGAGCCCATGAAGGAGGCGCCTGAGGAGCACAGAGGGGAGTCGGCTTTATGTCACTGAGCAAACTGAACGTGTTTTACATTAAATGTGAAGAAAGAAGGAAACAGAGGCGCTTGCTGGTTTGACTCCAGCTCTGGAATGAGGCTGCCGAGGCGCTGTTAAGCAAAGAAGCATCAGTTCAAAAAAGCTGAGACGTTACATAGAGACAGAGCAGGTGTTCAGTCACACTTCATCACATAAAAGTTACAAAAGGAAACACTTTATGTCTGACAGATTTATCGTTTTCATACAGAAATATTTCACTTTGTCACGTTTCAGCTCCACATAAATAACAGGAACAGTTTGTTTAAACAACTTTTTTTTTCTTTTTGCAAATTGCAGCTCAATTAAAATATGACACCGCCCTCCCCAATAAATAAATCAATTCATAAATAAATAATCAAAATTGCTTTCCAGGAAGCTTGACCTCACAGATTTTGGGTTTGGTATAAAAGGTTTTAGAGGCCATGTGTCTGGTTTTGGGATACATCCAAAGATACAAATGCAGGGATGCAGGGTTTTGTTGTTGTTGTTGGGGGGGGGGGGGGGGGGGGGGGGGGGGACACGCGCACACACAAAATTTCATTTTAGCATCAGGCTGAAATATGGTGCACATCCTTACAGCATTAGAATAGAATAATCAGTGATTATAAACAGTTTACACATTTAAAAACTAACAACAAAAAGTGATATGTGAATGCATAAAAAACTCAAAAAAGTGAAAGATGCCTGCACTTTATATTAACTTTTCATTTTCAGCTTACTGAAAATAAATGTCTTTGAACTTATATTTTTTTTTCTAACAGTACAAGCTAACTGAATTCAATGAACTTAATATTTTGCTTTTAATTAACATAATACCATTTTGTGGAACTTGTCGGTGAAATAAATTTAATTAAAGTCAATGTTTAAATTTTTTTGAACATGCGAGAAATAAAGATACAATAGCATACAAAACATTTTCAAAATTTAAAGCAAAGTTATCTAACATACAATGACTCTTTTTAAATACCAGTGCTTTACATGGACTTAATGGCACTCAAACCGCTTTATGATGATGTCTCACATTCATCCATTCACACAATAAAGTCAGGAACCTCCCATAATAAAAAAAAAAAAAAAAAAATCATAGCCACACCCCTCAGTTACTGTGCTGATATTTATATATGGAGCCAAAAATACATTATAGACAAATAGATACCTGCTATGTTTACATTGATAATCTACCTGCTTGTGTGCCTGTCGCTTTAAGTTGACAGGAGCTGCTGTTGGCCACACCCCCTCCCAAGTGGGAGGATTACCATGAGCCCTGTCATGACTGAAGTGTCGGGTTTTCATGTAATGTGTGGGTGTGTCCCACAGACCACAGGAGGTGTGTCTCACAGAGCAAGGAAAACCCAGATGAGGATTTCTGTGACATACGTCACACCAGTTAAAAACAAGCTGTTTAAGACCTGAATTGCCTTATAGGAGGGGAGTTTCTACATTCACACACACACACACACACACACACACACACACACACACACACACACACACACACACACACACACACACACACACACACACACACACAGTGTTAAGGGACTCTGAGGATGTTCAACAGAAAACTCTCATCTTGTTTCACTGTAAAACTGATTTCAGCCTGTGTGATCTCTTTAACGACTTCACTCCCAGTTTGTGGAAATAAGTGCGGAGTCATCAGCTTCCGTACAGTTTGGCTTTCCACCGTGCTCTTATTTTGTGGAACAACCCAAAGGGTTGTCAGGGAAGAACGAAACAAATCCACAGGGAATCAGGTAATTAGTGGCTGGATGGCGAGAGAAGGAGAAAGGGTCGGTGCCCATAAACGCTGCCTCGCATCAGAGACAATTACCACAACCACAACAGTCTGCGTGTGAGTCAGTGCGCAGCGCGCACAGTTGGCTCACCTCAACCGCCACACGGCGCCCAAACAACCACAACCACAAGGCCTGAACCATCTTTTTTCAATCAATACTTTCACTCTTTTCAGTTATATCCCAAAAAATCCTGGGTGGTGGCATTTATTTCCTTTTTGTATGTTTTTCCATCGCTTTACTCTCAGCATCCTGCAGACATGATGGGTTCTTTTTTCTTCTTTTTATTTGGTCCTCACAGTCTGCCGTACAGCTGTAGATCAGCAGCTTTTTCAGCCAGTCATAATAAAACACTCAGACTGGTTTCACGAGGCCCCCTGGCAGTGCAGACCCACGCCGTGCACAGGATGTCGCTTCGTGCACGGCAGCAGAAAAGAAAAGCCATGCTCAGCTGAGCGCCTGTGCGTTTGGAAATTAAACGAGGCATATATGAGTCCCTAAGGGCCCAAAAAAAAAAAAAAAAAGAAAAGAAAAAAAAAAGCTAATGTACAGTATATTCAAAAGGACAGTAACATTTTATTACAGCCATTCCAAACAGCGCTGACATTGATTACAAAGTTGTGGCGGAAGTGCGCTGCATTAAATTCCTCCATCTTTTTCTATTTAATCATCTCTCCTTTTTTCCACATCTTCTACCACACCCCCATTTCTCCTGTCTGTTTTCTGTTGCTGAATTGACCATCATATTTAGCATGTACGTCTGGCCTGCTGATATGAAAAATCAGCTCAGAGCCCAGTCGCTAACGCAATCCTGAGTTCTGTACCTGTTTTTTTTTATCCTCCTCTTCCTGCTCTGTTTCCACTTTTGTCTTATCCTGATCTGCACTTTCCTATTCCATCTGTCACTTCTGAATTGTCTTTTAGGTCGTGTTCACACTATAAGCAGAAGTGAAATTAGATTAGTTTTTGCCCGCATGTGACGCCAGTCTACATTACTTCCATATCAGATTCAGGTGACTTACTGTGCGTTCACATTACTAATTGAAGTTGCCCAAATCCTTTTTTTTCCCTTTTCATTTCATCAGATTGGATCTTTATGCTATGAGAATAGCTGATATTCATCTTTGTAAGTGATCTATGTCTGATTTGAGAGTTTACACAGCAGCCCCTTGCAGCATTCACACTACTAGATGAAGTGACTGAATCTGATTATTTTTCACAACATATGACACCAATCTAGCTTTAGTTTGTTCAATAAATGCAGATGCAGCGAAATCAAGCATAATTTCTGACTGTCCAATGATATGTGTCACCTCTGACCCCAATGACATCATTATCTGCTGCACATGTGCACACTGCAGAAGCAGCTCAGTCTGTAGTGGTAATTAACATTCAAAAAAAAGCTGCCTGACTTTTCCCAGTCAGCACTGTGAGTTGTGAAAACACGTCAACACAAACAGGAAATTGTCTGTCAGACAATCTGTGATAATGATCTACATTCTGACTTCTGTTTGCTGTAATATGTTTGCAATGAGTGAAATCCTGCCGGAGAAACAGGGTTTGTGGAGGAAAACCTGCTTTGCTTTTCTGTTGCTGCTGGCCGTATTTTAGCAGATATTAAAGGTGCAGTTCCTTTCATTCTCTCGAAAATAAGACAAAATTTACCTCCCATTGAAATGCAATTATAGAATTTATCTATAGAATTATAGATAGATTAACTTTTTTAATGGTACAGTCACAAAATTACAGCTAATTTGAAAAAGTATTTATTTTGAGGTGATTTCACAGCAAATACACTGGGTTTGCTCCGTGAGATTTTGTAGACAGCATGAAGAAAGAAGTGCATGCACAAAGGTTCAATGTTTATGCTACATTTGAGGTAAACTTGAAATTTCTGACTTTCAATGATAAAAATTCACATTTAGAGTCCAACAAAACAAAGAGTGAATGTTGCAGCTGAAACTAACATTAGTATTGGCAGCTGTCTGAATGTTGTCTTTCCTGTGCAGCAGATATCCAGCAAAAACTATGTAAAATATATTCAGATTTTATCCAAAGTTCCTCCAAGCAGACCTCCAATCGCTTGGGTTTACTAGCTTTGGTCACTGGTTTCTTTCTCTTTCAATTTTATCTTGTTTTCAGTTGCTGTTCTCCATGATGAACCAAATTTCCAGGATCAGACCCCCCCATCATTTATGACGTTGCCATAGAAAGTGTGTCATAGGGTTTTGTCACTGTATTTTATCCCTCATGGGTCAAAATCTGAAAATAAATATGATCAAAATTCACATGAAACAATTAAGGATTTAAGCCACATGGGCCAAAAATTCTAAATTCATTCCAGGCCAATACTAGGGGAGCTACAACCACTAATTTTGCACCCCCCCCCCCCCCCCCCCCCAAGACTAAACCATTTAGGTTCCTTTGATGACCCCAAAACACAATCAGGATGTTCCCACAAATAAAAACTGGCCACAAGCCAGTTATCAAGATGGCATCCAAGATGGCTGCCAAAATAGGGTTTTCACTAAAACACCTTTAAACAACATATAAACGACTTAAATATCACAGAGATTCAATGGGAAGACCATTGTAGGTCACAGCAAACTCATTTGTGCCTAAACTAAATTCATTCATGGGTTTAACATTCAAAATTGCATCCAAAATGGCCACCAATAGACCCTTACCATTGAATCTCTGTGATATTTAAGTTATTTATATGTTGTTTAAAGGTGTTTTAGTAAAAAACCCTATTTTGGTGGCCATCTTGGACGCCATCTTTGATAACTGGCTTGAGGCCAGTTTTTATTTTTGGGAACATCCTAATTGTGTTTTGGGGTCATCTAAGGAACCTGAAAAAGTTGGTCTGGTTTAGTCCTGGGCGGGGGGGTGCAAAGGTAGTGGTTGTAGCTCCCCCAGTACAAGCAAATTTTTAAAATCATACTGGTGAAATAAAACTGTGAATCCTTTATTGAATACCAACAAACAAAATCCATTGGTACCTTTTTAAGTTTTAAAAATCATTTTTAAGACTTAAAAACAATTAAAAAGGGACCATTTAAGGCAATTAATAATAATAATAATAATAATAACAGGTCATTTCCTATGCAGCAACAATGGAGAATGAAATTTGACAGTATGAAATTTGAACAGTGTAACAGTCGCAGTTTGATATTAACTGATGTTTAAAGGTGATGCACTGAGAATTTTATGGAAACAAGAGGCAAAAAGATTCAACTTGCCACAAAACTAGTTTCTGTAGACGAGATTTGGCAGTTTCATAGAAATCAAACCTAACAGCTTCTCTGTAGTTAGTATCATCATTTAACCTTGAGTTTTGATTTTTTAAAAAGTATAAAAAAAATATATGTTAGCCAAAATTACTGCATTTTGTGTGAGTACTTCCATATTTTCACACCTTTAATAGCAAAATACGACCACTTTAATTAAAGACAGATCAATCAAGCGTAGTGAAAATTCTTGGCAGTCGTGTTTAGACGGAATAACGGGGTTAAAGCTTTCGTGTCAAATCCTAAGACAGCGTTTGATGAAGAGAAGTGCGCCACTAAAGTAAAATGAAATTTAAAAAAAAGTCAAGGTTATGTCTCATTTGTAGATTCTAACAGATGTTGAAATGAAATTAACTGATATACAACATATGAAGCATGTGGGGAGGAAAAAAAAACCTGCTGCTTTTGTGCGATGATGAAATCTACAGTAAAACAAAAGAAGCAGACCGATAAGGGGCCAGAAAGTCCCAAGGTCCCTCACAATTCTAAAGAGAGAGTGAAGAAGAGGAGGGCGAGGATCAAGATGTCGAAGAGGATGGAGAGATGCTGAAAAGAACAGTGACAAACAGAGGTGGCGTTTAAGGCAGAGATGTTCGTCTGTGAATGAACTGCTGCTGATCGATACAAGGACACGCCCGTAAGGATGACAAGCCGACTCAATCAATCTCCGTTTGATTGAAGATCAATATTTTCTCAAGTCGTATCGTCACTTTTACTGATTAACAGAAGCCCCTGTGCACACACTCACAAACATATTCTCTCTATCAGGTGCATGTGTTGCGTGCATGAATGAATGAGGCAGTCACTTGACTGTTCCTCTTGATAGCTGTGCAATCTCTAATGCATCCACAGGGTGGCAGTGTCAGAGTCTAGCGTAGGGATAACCACAGAAGGAGTCTGCTTTATCGTTGAAGATGATGACCTTGCAGTTATAAGTTGCACAAAATAGAGCACATACCTCTAATAATACATGACACAAGACCTTTTCAAGCGGTTTAACCCAATGGTTCCCAACCCTGGTCCATGGGGAACCCCTAATCTGCACATATTCCATCTCACCTTGTCCTGCCAACAGCTGATTAGCTCACTCAGGTGTGCTCAGCTAATCAAGAGCTAATAGAAACCTAAATCACAGCTGTAATCGCAAGATGGCAAAAGAAATCTGATTTACGAGTGTGCTAGAGCAGATCGCGCACCATACTTCGTACTTCCACAACTTGCGTTTTTAAGTTGCCCGTTTTTAATAAAGTTGGCAATATATAATATATATGAAAACATTTGTAGCCCCCCAAGTGTCCTCAGAGGCTACGACCTGTTCGTAGTAGTGTCAAGAGAGAATGCTGCCATCTACTGGCATGTCCATTCATCCACACCATCATCTTCATCCTGTACATCTTTTTTTATATATATATTTTGAAGGTCATCTTTTCACTTGAGAACGTACATGCTAACCGGCTATATAATGGTACTGGACGGGGCAATAAAAAAAAAAACAAAACCACTAAAAGTAAATCACTTTTAATTGCCAGGGAACAGGTGAAAATGTTACTAAAAGTGTTTAAAAACAGAGAAGATCTGATGTTTACCTCTTTTTAAGAGCGCCAATTTTACAGTTAGCCGCTTAGCTTAGTCCAGTCGAGTTATTTACAAGCTGAGCCCAATGCAGCCTACTGTGATGACAGATTTGGAGTAAAATATATGAAAACGTTATGCACAATTATATCGTACATATTTTTTCAACCAAATTTGTACATATTCTACCTATTCAAGATAGTGAATCTTCTCAGCGAAAAAAATGTGATGAGTCATTTTATTGTTATTCTAACCCTTACATGACCCTAACATGCATGTTTGCATGCTAAATGCGAGACACAGGTTGTGGATGCGTGTTTGCATTCCGAGGAATACGCATAAAATATTGAGCCTAACTTTTAGAATAATATCATGCCAAGTGCGTCATGAGAATACGTTGCACAATAACAATTAGCCCTGTTAGCCCATGATGGTCTTTGCATTCTAAATCAATATTGCATTGATTAATTTTGTGTTTGCTGACTCCCAAACTATCTAAAAATAGAGCCCAGGATAAAAAATGTTGCAGTTCCCCTTTAACATGGAATTGCTGTGCATGCTGATGCAATGAATGTACCCCAAAGTTCCACAGTTCTGTGGTTCAATGTCTTACTGGAGCACACGTTGACACTCAATAAGTGATCAAATTCACCAATCTGTGGTTCATGAACATCTGCCCTGACAAATCGTCACTCACTTCTTTAAACCCACATCAAATATGATACAAGTTAAAGAGTCATCAGCCGCCTCCTTTTGGCTGCTCCCGTGCGCTCGGGGTCACCACCACGGATCTACATCTTGGCACACGTTTTACACCAGATGCCCTTCCTGCCACAACTCCAGAGCTACATGGAAAACGGGCACGGGATGGGCTTGAACCCAGGACCTTCTTGCTGTGTGGCTTACCACCGTGTAGTCAGAAAAAAAACTGCCAAATGTTAGCAAAAGCAGCCCAAATATCACATAACTGTCTAATGCGAGTTTTTCCCACCCAACAAAATGAAAAAGCTGCCCAACCCAGTCTGGTAAGCGCCGTGCGCCGCTTCCCTTCGTGCTGACACAGCTACCCAGCAGACACGTCAACACCCAAACAGCCAGGCGACTATCTCTGAATGTCATCGACGCTGACCTGCGTAAGATGGATGATGTGGGTAAATCCCTCAACGCGTTGTTGGAGTTTGGGGGGGATTGTCCGTCAGCACGTCGAGCAGCTTCGTTCCTGTATCTCCTTATGATGCACAGATCCACTGTGCGCTTCCACAGAAATAAGAATCATCCGCCCCCCCCAGACTACTGACAGATCTTAAGAGTGTGATGGAGTCAGAGGTCCTGACTCTCGTTAGCTTGGCTGTTACGCTTATTGCCGCGCACTTGGCAACCTCTCGTCAGTCCGACCCTTTCATAAGCCTCCAACCACCCAAGGCCCTGGCACCGAGCCTTCAGCCACTCTCTGCGTGTGTTTGTATTTAGAGGCAGGAGTCGAGCCAGACCTTTCTGATCTGTTTTGACACCACGGAATCGCACAAGTGACAGGGCTACTCAAACAAGGTGGTCGTGGCCGTAAAAGCATTCCAGCGCCGGGGACTCAAACACATTCGAGCGGCGCTTAAAAGGGAGAAAAGGAGTCCTTTTGCTCACCTACATCCAGATAGCATTTTTCCTTCTACTCTATCTTATTATTCATCAACAATTCCTCTTGACTCATTCATGCTCGTGAGAGAAAGAGGGAGCGCGGGGTATGAGAGTAAAGCGTGGCGTGTCGCCGGGGATAATCGGCTATAGCGAACCACATTACGGCAGAAACGAGAGGACAGAGAGAGGGAAAGGGAGAGAGAGAAGAAAGTGGAGGGGGGGAGAAAACGAGATGAAAGAGCTACAAATGAGAGATTTCCCTGCGAGGTGCATAAATCAGTAGAGTATGAACTAGAAGGAGAGATGGAGCAGCGCCCGTCTGTGCGCACTTTTTCACACGATCCCTTACGGGAGGACACCGTAGTAAAACCGATGTCAAAGTACACACACGTGTGCATTTACACCATCAAGTAAAGACAAAAATACCCTGTAAAAACCATGCATGCTTAAAAACGTACAACACTGCATAATGTATCGAAGAAGCCAGAGCGACCAAAAAAAGAAAAAGCAAAAAAAAAAATTCCAACGATGTGCCGAGTTTTCCCCAGCTGTGAGTGATTATGTTGAAATGTGCCAGTAAAACTAAGAGAGAAGGAAAATGGGCCTGTTTTTTTGGACCACAGACTTTTTGGACACCATCCGCGCCCCAACGCACCGGAACGAGGAAAGGCCAAATATGGTCTTGCAGAGCAGGAACACGCAACTCATGATGAAGGAATTCTGAGGAAGTCAGACAGCGGGAAGAGGCGCTGTCCGAATACGTTTTTCCATGTTTTACCAAATCAAACAGGGGAATTTGGAGAATTGAGGTCATATGACACCGGTTCTGCAGGCTGGGTCAGAAACAGAGACACAAACGGTACGGGCGGGCACACACACACACACACACACACACACACACACACACACACACACACACACACACACACACACACACACACACACACACACACACACACACACACACACACACACACACACCACACTCACTCACTCTAATTAAAAGCATAAGGATGCTGATATTTCAAGAAAGTCTGCGGTGACTCAATAATGCAATTTTGCCTGCTTATGTGTGTGGACCTGTGCCACACAAAAACCTCCTTCGGACCAATAACGAACTAAATTAGGAACTGCTATAACTGGAGCATTCCTGAACAGGAAGCATGCGGTTCTCCTTTCATACTCACAAAGCGGTCAACACAAATTTTTACTTCTGCGCTGCTACCAAGCGACAACACTCAAGCTCGCATTTTGACCCCAATCAGGAAGCTGCAGTTCCTTGACTGGCCACTTGGGGCTGGCTCCAAAACAGAGCACATTCCCATAGAAGCCCATTTTAAAACGTTCAACTTTACAGAAGAAATAAACATGTTTACAACCTGGTACAAAAAATGGTTTTCTCTCTATACATAGTTTCCTCCTTCATGGCAACTTCTAACTTTTTAGTTTTAGATGTTTTAATGTGGGCTTGTTTGCTTTGAGGGACAGCGACTGTGTCCATCGACTCCTCCCCTCCTAGCGTCCAACCGAAATGGAGCCACTCACTTTTGTGTATTTTGGAGTATTTTATTGCAAACACCTGGAATAATATGACTTGTCATGCAATGAAACGTCGCAACAGATCATCTAACGCATCCCTGTTGTAATATTGACGCAGAGTGAAGCTCTTGTCTTATTTAACGTTGTATGCTAACGGTGTTAGCACTTTTAGCAGCTGTGGGTAGGTGCACTTAATGGACGATTACTGAAAGAGATATCCAGTGGTAACTTTTACTGTCCACACCAAAGTAAACCGTTATGAGAACCACTGCGTACTCCCCAAAAATATGAATTAATAAGCACCCAAACTGAGGTTAGTGGGAGGGGCGCATGTTGAGGCTTTTTACATCACATGTGGAAGCACCCATGCTCCGCCCCTTTCTGGTTTGAGTTCATTGTGAATCAGTGTGGGTGGGGCTCTCAACATGGTGCCGCCCAGAAAAGGGGCTCATTTCGGCTTTTCTGGGTCTCTATTGAAAACCAATGGGTGACGACACGCAGGCTCTGTTCAGTATCTATACCGTCTATGGTTGTTACATGTTTATGTCAGCATTTTGATGCTCTGACATGCTGCCTACTCTCAGCTCTCAGCTTCCAAAAAAAGATGATTGGATGAATTTACCTTTGCAGTTAGTTGATGGACTACCCAAAAACACAATAATAGTGGAACTCAATGATTTTATTAAATCTTATGAAATGCACATTTCAGCACAGAGAAAATCCAACTGAGTGTTTTCTTTTATGATATATATTCCTCCATTACATGGATAGCCAGTCACCTTTGCTTCACCTGCACTCAGCTCATGGTGGCCCAGACCAGGCCCGGTGCAACTTGATGTGACTCTGGGTGAACTCAATGTATGCGCCATGCTTAATTTTGATTTTGATTAGTTAATTCATTGGGAAAATTGGGCAGAGAGTGCACTGAGCCTGCAGGAAACAAGCACAAACCTCTTGACAAGTTTAAAAACTGTATTTTCTGGACTATGGTTGCGCCATAATAGAAGTTGTATGTGTCAAAAAAAATGTCTCTTGATGTTCAGAAAAAAAAAGAAGTATTTTTCTGTATGTGTGAAACTCGCTTTCTAACACGGTGTCACCTTGCAGGTGAGATGCTCAGTGTAGCACATGTTGCACACCACAGCGTGTGCTGCTACTTAACATGAGAACTTTTAAATTCCAAAAATAAACAAAGATGGACAAATAAATATGCAATGGGCAACAAACTGGATGCTATCTGATGCAGTCTGGAGAAAATAAAATGACAGACGGTCACGGACGGAGAAGTGAACAGTGGAATTTTGCAGGAAGCCTTCAGCTTGTGGTGTTTTAGATTCCAAAAATGACCACAACTGACAAATAAAGGAATGATGGACAACATATTGGTTATGATGCAGATGAACAAAGCTAGCTGACCCACATCACTGGAAAACCAACAAGAACAATGTATAAGTACATTTAATTTTTTTCATCAGCTCTTTAATTTGCGGGGTTTTTTGTGTGTGTGTGTGTGTGTGTATTGTTGTAGTGTACTTTTATTATATGAGTTGCTTTTGCTTGGTGCATTGATTCCTGTGAAATATCTACAGGCACAGTTATTATTTTATGCTGTATTATTATAAATAATGAATGTGATTTTTCTGTATATGTGTCCCACCAGTTATTGTAGAACCTCCAAAACTAGTGGGAAAAAAAGGGATTTATAGTCTAAGATCAAAATGGGTGCAAGTGCAACTGTCCTATTCCAATTTCTACTGATATGTGTTGACCAGCAGGCTGAACTCCAACTGGGAAAGACACAAATCTGTTTGCCGGATGGGCATTCCATTGGAGACACTCTGGTTATTGGGATCTATGACTAATGAAGTCATGTTTCTTTTTTCCACCTCTTTACTGTTTCACATCCTGTGATCTTTTTTGGTCATAAGATGACAAACACTGAAATCACTGACTCACACACATAAGGGTTTGTACCACCCCATCAGTCCAAGACTTTGTTGCATTTTCCATTTTTGTACACCGTGTTGTTGTTTGTACACCGGGACATTTGTTTTTGTTTTGCTTTATTCTGTTTCGTATCCGGGTGCAGATGTCTCCTGTGGTCCAGCTGTCAGGAACTGGACTGTGCAGAATGGAACTATAGTTGAAGAAGAGTTACTGGATTTATGAACAAACAGCGTTGGCCTCGGTGGCCGCCATACCTCGGCTTTGCAACCTGACAAGCTCATTTCAAGCTACACATAACTTTGTGTGAACTTGTGACTGTGTTAAGTCCAGTTCTCTTTCATGGACATTCATCCCGCAAGGTCACAGTCTATAACTGTGACAAACCGACGTGTAGAAATCACAGTTGCCCACAGTTTTGATCAGTGTTGTATAGTAACGAAGTAAAAATAATTCACTACTGTACTTAAGTACGTTTTGGGAGACTTTGTACTTTACTTGAGTTTTTTTTAATTGAGCTTACTTTCACTTTTACTTCACTACATTTCCGACCTTAATTGCATACTTCTACTCTGATACATTTTCTATGCACCATGCCATTACTCGTTACAAAAAACAAAACAAAAAAAACTACAAAAAAAACTGACTGCAACAAAGTCAGGCTGATTTGTCATGAGGCATGTCCGGTATGCTTTTTTGCAGTTGCACACTTGTTTGTCAGGAAAATGATAATTTCTCTACATTGATTACAGACCTGCAGCGGGTCTGTAATCAACTTTTCTGCAGCACGGCTTTGCTCTGAACCTTGAACCAATTGAAGCAGTGATTCGCAGATCGAAGCAGTGCTTTGATCTCTACAATTCACTTTATCCTAATTTTTCCCCGCTAAAACCCTAAAGAGCATATGTCTGAGTAGTATTTAATATTTTTATGTTAAACCGACCTGTTATGGTCTTCTGAAACAGTTGATGGATGTATTTTATAACTTAAAAATGGGACCGATGCTAACTCATTAGCATGTCTATGGCGTTTTCAATGTTAAAGTTAGCATTAAACTGTTTGCATCAGCACGTTTGTGTTGATTTGTTTTCTGTATAATTAATGGCTCAGCGTTCGTTGTCGTAAAAGAGTCAAATTGTAACTTTTTAAATTTATTTTTATTCATACATTAATAATAATAGCAACAACAATAACAGTCTACATAATAGACAATAATAATCAATAATAATAGACTAATAATGTTACAATACAATTTTAGAAAAAGACAAAAAGAACCTAATGAAACAAAACAACAGAAAAGATAAAACCATAACAATGAAAATAAATAAATACATATAGAAATAAATAACTGTTTCCTGTGAACACTTAGTGAGTATACTACTCTCTTTTAGGTTTTGAAACCTTGTTTCTGAAGTGTTTTTTTGTGATGTTCACAATTTTCAGTACTTTGACTAATACTACCAGTCATTTACAAGCCTAGATAAACTTTGTAATATAAAAAAAAAAAAATCAGTCCGTTTTTGATTATTAACATTTACTTGTACTTTTACTTTCAATACTTGAGTACATTTAGTTGTACATTACTTGTCATACTTAAGTACAATAAATACTAGATACTTTAAGACTTTTACTTGAGTAGCATTTCAATCGGTGACTTGAACTTCTGCCAAAGTCATTTTTTAAATGGGTATCTGTACTTTTACTAAAGTGTGATTTTCCGGTACTTTATACAACACTGGTTTTGATCTAGCATGCAGTTTTAAGATGTAACACCTTAGTTATACTATGTGATGTTTGCAAAAACAACCATAGCACACACATAGTATAAATTTAGCACAGTCTTGGCACTCCCAGAAATCTTCCCAGTCATGTCACGTACGACAGCATCATAAGCTCCAAACTATTTCAAAGTTCATTTTTCGAACATCTTGGTTAGAACAAAACCTTGGCACAATGATGGAATGTTGCAGTTCATCACAGACATCTTCCAAGGTAAACTCTTAAAAAAAAAAAAAATACACTGGTTTAATTTAATTTCATTTATTTGTTTATTTTACAGGGACAATGCAATCAAACAGAGAGCAAGCAATGTTTGCAACTGATGTGATGCACAAAGAGTTTATAGCTACCGCTAATTCACAACTCTTGTCCCTGGTTGGGTGTTTCTAGAAATGTTTTCTTCTTCAACTTTAAAAAAAATTTAAGGTAACAATTTCCATGGATCTATTTAAGTAATTCCACCTTAGCTTTCACTCAGTAAATGCCATCAGAATTTTATAGTAAGACTAACTCAAGTTCAGCAAAACATTTAGTTAATTGCAAATATACAGGAATGGAATTATAATTATCTGGCCATATTTTAGATCTGACTATAATTCCGTTACTGTAGAATTACTCTTAAGAAGTTTAATGTACTTAATTTGCTTTGTCCTCTAAAGGTTAATTAAGTTGAAAAAAACTTAATTGAAAGGTTTTGGTGTTGTTAGGTTGCCAAATGATTTATTTTATTATTTAACTTCTTAATTTCAGCACCATTCTACTCATAAAAGTCCATGACAATTGTTACTTAATTTTTTTTGAGGATTAGTAACTTATTGCATGTAGCTGTTCCAGTTTTCTGATCAAACTATTTTTTTTAAAACCATTCAACCTGTGCCTGTTTTTTACCGAAGCCAAAATATGTTCATCGGGTATTGCAAAAGCCTTGGGACCGTCTGTCTGTACACAGCATAACTTCAGTCCTATTATTGCCAGGGTCTTCAAATTCACAGGCATTATTCTTGGGACACAGACCTTGGACAAGTTCAAAGATGGATAACCTTCACCTATTTTAAGAGGTCAAAATGTCCCATTCTGTTTTCAATTTTTACGCTCATACGGCTGAGGGTATTTTAGCATTGCGTTATATTTAAAACTATAAACACGATGGACATATCTTGGAATGTTATCAACATACTAAAATGTGTACATGTAAAAAAAACAGATTTTGTTCATGCTGAAAGGGCTCTTCAATTTAAGATATACACGCAATAATCCCGTGAAACATGGTTATGGTGTATGTAAGGCTTTAAACTGCCCTTCTGGGATGCATATATGTAAAGTTGAAAATGGGGCTTTATTTGAGTATTAGAATATAGCTGCTCTGCATAAAACTGAAAATAACCACATATTTTTCTGACTTAGTAGTTCTTTGTGATAGTAGTCTGTCTCACTGTAAACCACTCCTGCTCCTAATCCATCATCAATCCAGTTTTGACTAACCATCCAGCAGGTGGCAGGTATGCGTATGGGCTATTACATAGGCAGAAAATGTTTATCTTATTTACTCATTACATTTTTGAGCCAAAGCTCCTGAATACTTGCCAAAGTCCTTACATTCTCATATTGTGTGTTAGCAGCTCCAATGCGCAAGCTTGTTTTGGGAATCCTCTTGTCCTTCAGTCCAGTATGCCTTGTGGTCCCCATGGTCCCAAGCCTTAATCTATAAGTACATCTGCTGGAGGACAAAATCCACCTCTGGTTCAAAACACCAACAGGATCACTAAAGCGAGTCAAATGGAAAACACGTCACAGACAGCAAGTTTAAAGTGGAGACCGGTCTGAACACTACAGGGCGGCACATGTGTGCGTTCTGATCTACTGAAGTTCAAAAGGAACAGACGGTCACCACTTATTGACATTTACTACTTACTGGTTAAATATTACAATCTATAGTACGTTAGCACACTGCCCAAATTAAACACGTCTAAAAGTGCCACATTATGTGACTCTGTTACTTATTAACAAGGACTCCTGATTACAATTATGGACTAAAGGGGTCATTAATAATAACTGAAGGCTGTGTGGTGAAATAATCCAGGTATCGACTCATACATTAAACTGAGGGTGTGAGGAGGCATTCCAGAGGAAATCTGAGTGCTACAAAGAACTGGTGCAGGACTTCAGGGACAAAGTCTGGGCAGGCATGGTTGTACCAGGTCGAGGTGCAGTGGCTTCCCAGCCCAATCAGCCTGGAAGTTCTTGACAGCTGTGGGTCTGTCGGGGAGTGGGAGAAAGACGGCATTGCAGAGGCTAGGGGAGGCAGCAGAGAGAGCCTCTTGTTGGATTTGGAGCAGGAGGGAGGAGTTGAGCTGGCAGCCAGGAGTGAGTGAGTAGTGGCTGCCCACCACTGCTGACACGCCAATGGGAGATTGTTATGGTTAAGGGTTGAATCACTTTATGATCGTTGGTAACCATCTGATGACACAACCTCCTGACTGAAGGCTCCAGTCATTGGAGAAGCATCCTTGGATGCATGTAATCAGAAAGCCAGAAACTCAAGCGATGAGGCTGGTGTTCAAGAAAAGTTTGAATATTTTTAGATAAAAAATAAGGTTATAAGGTTAATTACTGAACATCAAGTATGATACAAAATAAGCACAGACTGAAACATTTAGGTTTGGGAATATTTTTGCATGATACCATAAGCATTTTTGATGACATTCAACCACACAACACTGCATCAACTTCTACGCCGATGACGACCTAGAAATTCTACAGCAAAACAAGATACGGGTATTCCAACAGTTCAATGGACTCAAACACACATTAAATCTTGCTAACCTTAAGCTGTTGGAATGGCCGTCCTTAAGTCCTGACCTCAACTCTAAATCAGGTGTTTCAGGCCAACCTTTTGCTCATAGCAGAAGGTCTACACACATAAACAGAGCTGAGGGACGTTGATGGTACAGAATATGAAACTCCAGCCATATGTATCTGCAAGTAGCAGATTCTAAGCAATTTTTGCACAACATGGTCCCTTTAAGATAAAAAAGGTTATTGGTGGAGGTTTAAAATTCCCTAACTTTGAAATCTGAAAGTTTTATCTAATGGGAACTTTGTTTTAATCTCGGCCTGAAGTTGCCAGTAAAACAGAGTACTTCAGTCAATTTTCTTCTTCTTTATCAAGTTGTGATTGTGGCCTTTCATCTGCAGATCAAGTTGTCTAAAGTTAGCTCAGTGGAAACAAAAACACCTACGCAACCCTGTGAAGCGACACAGCTGAAGACAACATCCTCCCCAAACCGGCCGGCATCAGCCCTGCTGGTGTGCTCTTGAGCAAGCTGCCGAATCCTTAAGTGGCTGCAGCCCCTCTGTAAGTGACCCAGATGAAATGAAATGTCACCACCAGGGTCAAATTTCAAATTGTAACGACAACACGGCGCTTAGCGGGCTTCCTTCGATCCCACAATGCTCAGAGTCAGCTGTGAGTGTTGCGACGCGAGGCATGCATGTGTGTCACCCACGCCGCGGCATATCACCCTCCGTCATCGGGAGCCGAGGGGTTGTGGTTCCTCGAGAAGCACTTTACTTAAATTAGACCCTCGACAAGTCGGCGTGCAGGTGTCAGTGTGTGAGAACAAGAAGGAGCACAAGAGTGAGAGAGAGGGGAAGAGGAGAGGATGGAGGGAGGAAAGACGGGCGTAAGAGACGTGGCAAAGGGAAGTGAAGGCAGGTGAGACGAACAGAGTCTGGCCTCATTTCAGCAGAGGCTTCTCTTTTTTCAATATGCCTTCATTGCTGCAATATTTACACAGGAATAAAAGATGATTGGAGAGTTTCACAGAGATGAAATGAAGAATTAAGAGGTTGAGAAAGCAAATAAACAGAAGGAGGGATGGAGACGAATATGGGTTTAAAAAAAGAACAATTTCTCAACAGAGAAGCTCAGTGGAGTTCAGACGTCTCACATCAGACAGCGAAAAAAAAAAAGAGAAAAGAGGCACACTATGCATGTAAATTTGTGCATTTTATAATCAGACCCTGAAACCGGAGTGTTGATGTGGTGATGTCAGACACATTTGTTTCGATTCACCCCGCCGCTCATCTTCAGCTTCTTTTCATATTTCATCATCAGTAGCGGAAAAATTTTAAAAAACTGAGAAAAATTGTCGACCAGACTGCTGATGTAGTTGAATCTGTATTCTGCGACACGTTTTGTCCCACGCTGTCCCCGAAACATCTGATAACAGTCTACACAGAGTATGAAGCAGGCTGCAGCAATGAATAAACCATGAATCATTTTACGAATCAACTCTTTGATTTATTTTCTTCAGTGTTTCAAAACAGTGAGCTGTTTTCTGAAGGAAATGATTCATTTGATTTAAACCTTGCAAATAATTTTCTAAAGTGTTTGATAGCTTTGAATATTTCAAAACAATGAATCATTCCGTGAATCAAGTCAATACTTTTCTGAAAAAATTGCTTCACTGACTGACTGAATATTTTTTGAACTCTCTAAAACATGAATCATTTCATGATGATTGGATTTAATTTATTGCAGCTCTTTCATTTATTTATTTGAGCCTTGCAAAACATAAATCATTTGAAATAGTTTGTTTTATTCATTACTTACATTAAAACAATCATTTTCTGAGTCAATTCTTTTATTTAGTGTTTTCAGTGTATCAAAACAGGGAATATTTTTTAAACTAGGGAAGACGTGAATTCTTTGCCAAATTTGGTGTTTCATTTATAGGTTTGGGTGGTTTTCTTACACCAATCAAGGGTCACAGGGGAGTTGGAGCCTATCCCAGTAGTCATAGGGCAAGAGGCGGGGTTCACCCTGGACACCCAGACAATCCACTACAGGGCATCATGAATAGTTTTCTTCTGCAGTTCTTTCATTTTGTGTTTGAGGGTGATTCTTCAACTACGGGCACTATTGGCCTTGTAAATGTAATTTCCACCACACCATTGCCTTACAATATAAAGCGCCTTGGGGCAACTGTTTGTTGTGATTTGGCACTATATACATGTGCTCTGATGTCACTGTTTATCGCCATAGAAACTACCCAAACAATCTTTCATACAAACTGTTTAGGAACATTACAGTGTTCTGGTGGAAATTACGGCAATAGTGTGGGACAACTACATTTTGTTTAAAAAAATCACAACAGTTGTATGACATTGAATACCCCAATTATGTTTTGATTATTTTACTGATATTTTATAACATTAGAAAAAACGTTTCTTTACCATTCATTTTTATCATTGAAGATCAAAAGTCTGGGTGTGGGACAAGCACAAAACGGCAATATTTGCATATAATGATGCTGAAAAAAGGTGAAAAAGTCATCATAGACTACTAGAACAAATTTCTCAACACACTTTCATTGTAAAGATAACTATACAAGTGTGAAATTTCCCCTTTTTTCTGTTTTTCATACAATATGATCAAAGGACATAAGTGCCCGTAGTCTAAGAATCGCCCTTGAGTGTTTCAAAACAAGTGAATCATTTTCTGAAATTACACTGAACCTTGCAAAATTTGAATCTTTTATTTTAAACTCTGTGTTTCATTTATGGTTTTGTGTTTCAAAACAATGAGTTGTTTTCTGAAGCCATTGTTTCTTTTATGTTTGATTGTAAAACAATCCTTTTATAAAGTTTGTTTCATTTATTGGTTTGAGTGTTTAAAAACAATGAATCATTTTCTTAAGGAATTGTTTCTTTTCTGTGTTTCAAAACAGAAAATGGTTTTCTGAAACTGTTGTTTCTTTTCCTTTACTTTGAAAATTGCAAAAGTTCAAAAGTTTCTGTTTCATTTACTGATTTGAGCATTTCAAAAAACACTGAGTAATTCCCTAAAGCAATTTATTTTTGTTGTTATCTGGGTTTTTTTTTCTGTTTATTAGATTTGGAATGCTTCAACATAGCGAATCATTTTCTGAAACCATTGTTTGTTTTAGTCGTTTAGTTTTGTTTGAATCTTGCAAAACACATTATTTTCTAAAGTTGTGTTTCATTTACTGCTCAGTGTGTGTTAGGACAGTGAATCATTTTCTGAAGCAACTGTTTAGTGTTTCAAACCAGTGAAATCTTCTTTTCTGAGATATATATATATATATATATATATATATATATATATATATATATATATATATATATATATATATATATATAGATATACACACACACACACACACACACACACACACACACACACACACACACACACAAGCATGGCTGGTACTGCAAGGTTCTAGTGAAGAAACAGAATTTATTCAGATACACAAGAAACTGAGTCACACACACGCACACATACACACGCATAAGCACACACATGCAAAGGCAGAGATAAGTGAGAAATTGTTATATTATGCATGCACACATGCTTCCAAATACTACAAAAACACACATCAAAACCACTAAAAAAGACAGTAGGCAGTTATTAAAGAGACAAGAGAGAAAAACAGAGAAGGAGAAGAGACACTTTACTTACAATCAAAGAGGCAGAGGAGATGAGAAAAAGAGAGAGAAAAAGAGGGAAAGAGAGAGAGACGTGAAAGGTAGAGTTTGCTTCTAATCAGTCAGGATCCAAAATTTAGATGGGCACACACTGAGGCTGAAGCAGCCCCAGTAGGATTAGGACCAAGCTACTGTGTGTGTGTGTGTGTGTGTGTGTGTGTGTGTGTGTGTGTGTGTGTGTGTGTGTGTGTGTGTGTGTGTGTGTGCGTGCGTGCGTGCGTGCACATGGTGTGCTCGTCCCACGAGACTGATTAGCCATGAATGACTGATGACGGATCTTTGTTGTTTTTTATTGTTTTTTGTTTTTTTTACCCCCCCCATTTTTTCTCTCTCGCCCCTCTCAGCTCGAGCTGTGTTGGGGGGGGGAGTTGTCACGCACGCACACAAACAAAGCGCACATGGCTGCATGTATATTCAACGAAGCCTCCTGACTATACTTAATGCTTTCATGTGTGTCACTGTGTAACCATCCATGCTGTTCCACACAGCTGCTTCTCCCTCTTTTCCTGCTCACTTGCGCACGCGCACACACACATTTGACAGCAAATTATCCCTCTTTTACTCCCAATATTCTTCTCATTGTGCAACGACAGCAGCGGCAACAATCAATCAATCGAGTTTTATTTATACCAGCCCCGAATCATAAAAAATCTCCGTAAGCTTTGGAGTCAGTCAGCACATCAGGAAACATGATATCAGACTGTCAGACAAACATGTGCTGACATGCAGGTATACACTAAATAAAAGCAATCTGTACACCATCCCACTCCCCCACCCCCCCCCACCCCAAAAAAAACATTTGTATTTGTGTGTGCATTCACCTTTTTTTTGCACAGAGAACATTGGTCCAGAATGAAACTTGTGTCATCTGCTGCTTTACATCGTGCATCTGATGAATATGAAGTAAAACATCAAAATGACACCAAGATTATTTGAAGCGGTTGTTTATCGGTTTGTAGAATCATGCGTTTGTGTCATCGCCATTTAGGGGTCAAATTATTTACAGCATACAAATAATTATAAGAGGAAATATATTCTGCTGTAAAGTTTTTCTCCTCAATAGGCCAATATATAAGGTGTTGTTTCATCAGAGTCAAAGGTCAAAATAGTGATTTGCACGTTTTCTGGCAGGGGAGGAGGTGTTGCACATGGATAATATAGAAAAAACAAAAATTTGGGTTGTTGAGTAATTAAAGCTCAAAAAAAGATCTCTTCAGTTTGAATGATTAAGGATTTATTTAATCAGGGTTAAAGGTCAAAACTGGCCTTACTAAGCATTTTCAGATTTTTTTTTTCTCTCAGTTTGATGAAATAGAAACTTGGGGTCACTGAGTAATTTAACACCAAAATGTGCTTCCTGGCCCCAGTAGTTTCTGAAATACAGCAAATGCTTACTTTATCTAGGTCAAAGGTCAAAACAGACATTCCCATGCATTTTCAGAAAAGTGTCTCAGTTGGATGAAATACAAACTTGGGGTCAATGGGTAATTTAAGACCAAAATTTGCTCTCTGGCCCCAATGGTTAATGAGACAGCAATTGTTTGTTCTTTTAATCTGGGTCAAAGGTCAAAATGGGCATTCACAGGCATTTCAGGAAAATGGAAAAAGTTTTCAACTGGATGAAATGGACACATTGAGTTGCTAAGTAATGTAAGACCAAAATTAACTCTGGTACTAATGCTTGCTGAGATAAAGCAAGCATTTATTTAATCAGGGTCAAAGGTCAAAATAGGTACTCCGATGCTTTTTTTTTTTTTAAATAAGTGTTTTCTGGTAAATGACATAGAAACTTTGGGTTTTGAGTACTTTGAGACTCTCTGGTACCAGATTACTGAGATACAACAAGTGTTTATTTAATCTGGGTTAAAGGTAAAAAAAAAAAAAAAAAAAAAAAAAAAAAGCACTGCCTGCCATTAAAAAACAACAACAAACTTTTCAAATGGATGAATCGAACACTTTGGGTTACTGAGAAATTTAAGACCAAAATGTGATCTCTGGTTCTAGTGGTTACCGAGATACAGCAAGCATTTATTTCATCAGGGTCAAAGGTCACAACAAACATTCCCAGACATATACTGGGAAACGTTTTCATTTGGATGAAATAGAAACTTTGGGTCATTGAGTAATTTAAGATCAAAATATGCTCTTTGGCCCCAGTGGGTTGCTGATATACAGCAAGTGTTTATTTGTTTGAGGTCAAAGGTCAAAACAGGCATTCCTGGGCATTATTAGAAAAAGTTTTCAATTGGAGGAAATAGACACTTGGTGTTGCCGAGTAATTAAAGGCCAAAATACACTCTCTGGTCCCAGTGCATACTGAGACACAGCAAAATTTTATTTAATCAGGGTCAAAGGTCAATATGCATAATGTGAAATGGTGACAGTAGCACACATGGATAGAAAGGTGGAATATACTGCACCATATGTAACTTCTTTTTTTAATAATTTGTAATTCTTTCTTCTGGTTAATCTAGTCATATAAGTATGCAGGTTGTGTATTATTAATTTTTATGTGGTAGATAAGTTTCTAGTTTTTTCAAAAATAAAATACACTACAAAAGTAAAAGTTCAAAGCTACATGACATACAGTATTTAAGTGCAGCCAAAAAGGTCACAGTGGTCTAGAATGTGCTTTGATTGGTATGTAAAGCAAAATATCATCAGCATAACAATGATTTTTTTCTCCTATAAGGATACATGTCTTGGCAAAGAAGTTCTATCCAAAGAGAGAAAGTGTGACTCAGAAAACATTGCGGGGAAGGGTCTGGTCGGCCTTCTTCAACCTCACCTCCAGATGAACTTACAACACCCCCACCCCCACTCCATCTGAGCCGCTGACAGCAAAACAAACTGGACACAGACACGACTGAATGGAGGCCATTACAATATCAATGAGTCAAATAGAGCTGAAATGAATCGAGTGGAGAACCAAAACAGAGTGTGCGGAGAAAAAGGGCCGCGGCTGAGTCAAACGACTCGAGTGACGATGAGTCAGACATAAATGTGACCCTGAAACGAATAAAAACCAGTACATCTCAGGTGTCAGCCGCTCTGCGAGCAGTTGCTGTGATGAGCGTTACCATCGACGCGCCTCTATGGTGTGCATTTTCAGGGGGCGCAGACCTGTGGGCCCAGTGAAACCATGAGATCATGTCTGTCCCTGGTAAGTGATGTCACTGCTCTGTCATGTCGCGTAAACAGGGAATTGACTTGACCCCTCTGGAAGAAGAGGAAAGCCGTAAAATACCAGCAAATTACAGTGTCTGCGAATCCACCAGCATCAGAGTAGTGAACGCAGTTTTGCCTCCTCCGAAACAGAGAGAGGCGCCGTTTTATGCTGGTGCTCAAAGCATCGCTTTCTGTCGTTTACCTGACTTGAAAAGGTAGTTGAGCACAAATCCTCCAATTGTTTCTGATTTAGCGGGTTAGCTGTGGGCCGAGTCGCACCGGGACAGGCCTGTTAATGACCGGGGCGGCCGAAACGCAGGACGGTATGGAGAGAAACAAATTAGATGATGTGGAAAGGGAGGCTGAAATCGAGACAGAAACAGGAGCGCTGAGAGAAGCTGGACTGCGATCAACATGAGAAGGCGAAGGCTGAGCCGGGGAGCAGAAAGGATCGATCAAAAAGAGAGGAGAGAGGTGAGGGACTGGGCTACGAGGAGGAAAGGCTAGAGGGACGCTCAAAGAGCAAAGGGGAAGTGAGAGAGGGAAGCAGAAGGACAGGAGGAAGAGGGATGGCGAGCATGTGGTTCAAGAGGCGCGAGAAGGAGCCGGGCAGAGGGAGGTCTGGCCAGTGACGGCCAGAAGTGGAGAGAAAAGAGCACATGGACGCAGGAAGTCTGGCGCTTTTCATTAGCATGCCAAGTCATCAGATGGCGGCGCGTGTTCACACCCCGGAGATGTTGCAACCAAACGCACCCTTCAAATCATCGCTATCGACAATAAGCAGCTGTTCACATGAGACAGAAAGTCTGCGGTCAAAGTTTTGTCTTCCCCCCTCTCCCTCTGAAATCCATCAGGTCAATTTGATAAAATGCAATGAAATATTTACTGGAATATTTTTTTTTAAAGATGGGCCCCGGTTTGCCTAGAAATATCAAAGCATACACAAGAGTCTAATTTGTAATAGAAATGCCTTTAATTACATTACTCGCTTTACTTAATGATTTAATGACTTTGTGGCTTCAGCATTTCGACAGATTTCGAACAGTCCGACACATTTAACTGATTCATTCAGCCTTGCTGCATTTTTTTTTTAATCAGAAGTTCAGATAATGTGCCCTGATGGCTGTAAAATCCCTGACGATAATTTGATTTAAAATAAACAACAAAATATGATTTAAGAATTTCTGCTTTGGCCATCAAATAAGAAGCCTGCGCTGGCTGTCTGCTGCACACAGGGGGTCGTCTTGACCCTCTGCGCCCCATGTGGGAGGAGGGAAGGGCAGTGGGATCCACTGCTGACTCATCTCAGGCATATATACACACACACACACACACACACACACACACACACACACACACACACACACACACACACACACACACACACACACACACACACACACACACACACAGAGGAGGAGTGTCCTCACTCGTTCACTCACTCACACTCCAGAGGGAGAAGAGACGCCTGAATGAAGAGTCGGGGATGACGGTCAGTGGGTGTTGTCAGGCGGTGGTAATCTGACTGGATTACCAACCAGGTGGAAACATTCAGTCTCGCTACCACCCACCCCTCCCCAACACACACAAACACACTCCTCCTTCTGCTCTGTCCCTCTATCTTCCTCAGTTTTTCTCCTTGTGCTTTGTTTTTGGAGGGGTGGGGTGGGCACCACGGCAATAAACAATAATAGCATATATATATATATATATATATATATATATATATATATATATATATATATATATATATCAATGCATCAGATGGCAGCATTTGTTCACACCCCAGAGACATTGGAACCAAACACACCCTTCAAATTATCGTTATACACACACACACACATATACATATATATATATATATATATATATATATATATATATATATATATATGCAACTTCATTTGCTAATTGACTAACTAAAAGAAACCTTCATGATAATCATCAAAGTGGTTTATGAACAAAGAACAAAATTCCATGGATTTACAGAAAACCGAATTATCTTGCTTCAAGTGGTAATACTCGAATTTGTCCAAAATTGTCAAGTTGGCATAAATAATTACTTGACAATTAATTTTAAAATTTAAGTTTGATCTACCTAATTTGGTTGGACCAACAATTCTCTTTTTTCTTTGCACATGGATTCACCATAGTTTAAAATCAGTCAAAGCCACAACTGAAAAAAGAGGTGTTGGACCAACACAGTAAAGTGCTTTAGTTGGTAACACTCAAATTTGTCCAAATTAACAAGTTGTGGTAACTATGACTTCTTAACTATACTAAATACTGGTTAACAACAGTTTGAAGCCAGTCAGAAAAAAAAACATGAAAAAGAGAATTAGCCCATTAATGTGCTTTAGTTGGTAACACCTAAATTAATTAAATTTCTCCAAATTAAAAAGTTGGTGTAAATATGACTTGTTAATTTGTTAACTGATTTGTACTGAATACTGGTACACAACACTTTAAAACCAGTCAAAACTACATAAACAAAGAGAGGTGTTGGACCAATCCAATAAAGTACTTCAACTCGTAAGACGCAAAAGAAATAGTTTGAACCAAATTATCTGAGCAAGCAATCATGCAAATTATTAATTTGGATGAATTTAGTTCATTTCACTGATACTATGTGAAGCAATTTAATCAAGGTTTGTCTTTTTCAGTGTGTGTAGTAATATCAGTCAAGTATATTTCACTGAAAAAAGAGAATAGTTGAACCAACTTCAAAAAGTGTTACAATTGGTAAAACCTGAATGAATTAAGTTGTTTGAACTTACGTTTGTAAGTTTGAATTGAATTTATTTATTTTTATTCAGTGACAGAAATAGCAGCAGCAGCATCAGCAGCAACTGCAGCAACTACACAGCAACAGAGTCTGTAATTTATAAGACACATCAAAAAACACAAAAAATTTAAACATATAAAACAAACTCAAACAAATAAACAAATAACCCAACAATGCAACTGAAAGGGTGTGGGCAGAAGCAGAAGCTTATAAACGCCCACCCCGTACATCATACAATATTTAAATGCAAACACAAATGTAGCACTATTAACAAACCAAAATACAAAGGCAAAAAAGAAACAAATATATTATTCACCATTATTATAACCAGAAATTATTAATTTTTTATAACACTTCTTAAAACAGGCCAATGAACCACATAATTTAATTTCCACAGGACATTCATTCCAAATCTTCACCCCTCTAACTGAAGCACAAAACCCCTTAACATTAGTACGTACAGGAGGCTTCTTAAATACCATACAACCACGTAATCTATATCCCAATTCCCTACTCTTAAACAAGTTATGGACATAAAAGGGCAAAGCCTGGTTATTAGCTTTGTACAAAGTTTGTATCAGAATATAATCCACTAAATCCCTAAATTTCAATAAATTTAAATTCCTAAACATGGAATGTGTTGACTCATTTCTGATGGCACGTTTTTGTAGAAGAAATACAGGATTAGTGTTAGATTTATAGGTATTACCCCAAAGTTCAACACAATATATCATATATGGTACAATTAAAGCATGATATAATGTAAGTAACCCAACCTGGGACAATATGTCCCGAACCCTATACATAATAGCAATAGATTTGGACATTTTTAACTTTATATAATTTATATGGGGTTTCCAACAAAGTCTATTATCAATTATAACACCTAAGAATTTATACTCAGATACGGTCTGTATTTCGATATTATTGATAGTAACATTTTTACATTTGGACATAAATTTATTTCCAAAAATCATGCATTTAGTTTTTCCAAGATGAAGTGACAATTTATTAGCATTAAACCAAGCCATAAATTTCCCCAGTTCATCTTCCATAATGTCCAAAAGCTGTTCAAGATTATCCCCGCTACAAAACACAGTCGTATCATCAGCAAAAAGAATGCACCTCAATACCCGTGAAACCAAACAAATATCATTTATATATAAAATAAACAACAAAGGACCTAACACCGAACCTTGAGGCACCCCACACGTGATTTCCCTGAATTCAGAATCAATGCTATTATATTGAACATACTGATACCGACCATGTAAATAACTATCAATCCAATCATATGCTAAACCTCTGATTCCATATTTCACCAATTTATTTTTCAGAATTTCATAATTAACAGTATCAAACGCTTTCTGCAAATCAAAAAAAACACCTACAGTATATTGCTTATTATCAACTGCAGTCGCAATATTTTCCACAAAATCCATCAGTGCATGTGAAGTAGTCCTAGATTTTCTAAACCCATATTGCTCTTCACACAATATCTCATACTTAAGTAAATAATTATTTAACCTTTTAACAAAAATTTTCTCCAATATTTTTGAAAATTGAGGTAAAAGTGAAATAGGTCTATAATTAGAAAAAATATGTTTGTCACCAGACTTAAATAAAGGAATTACTTTGGCTATTTTCATTCGTGAAGGGAATTTACCTAAACTTAAGGATTTATTACAAATGTAAGTAAAAGGTTTTACAATACAATCAACAATTTTTTTCAAAAGAGCCATATCCAAATTATTAAAATCCGTAGATTTCTTACTTTTTGAGTTCTGCACCAAATCAATAATTTCTTTTTCATTCGTTGCACCAACAAACATTGACACATTTTTATTAAATATTATCTTATTTGCAATGAATTTATCACTCATTGGATCAATCTTAGTATAAAGATTTCTACCTACATTAACAAAATATTCATTAAAATGATCAGCAATCATCACATTATCATCTATCACAGTATTATTAAAAAGAAAATAAGAAGGATAATCTCT
>NC_047120.1:58386764-58391764 GCF_902500255.1 Thalassophryne amazonica | reverse complement strand
GGACTAAAAACAACCCCATGGTTTGTTTTGTAAGACTCAAGCATGCCTCTTTCCATGCTGATGTTAAATGCACACAACTTTTCCTACCAAAGAGATTTAAGTTTGCCTGATGCTGCAATCTAAAAAAATCTGTTTTGTTTTTACTTTTAAAAAAAATATATGCCGTGCACACATTCGTCACTGACCTGAGTGCGCGCCCATGGAGAGATGAGACGGGTAGTATTTCCCAGGCTGGAAGTGAGCGGGGTGCTGCACGGAGCCGTGGCCGCCTGGCGCCATCCGAGACACGGCGCTGTGCACCAGCGCGCTCCGCTCCGTCAGGAGGTGGTGCGGAGGGGCGAAATCTCGGCTTTCCATCGCGGTGGCGAGGAGCAAGAAGTCCCCCAGCTCAAAAAGAAAAAAAGAAAAAGAAAAAAGGAAAAAAATCCGGAGGCACCGAAGGTCTGCAGGCACCCAGATGCAAAATAATCCCTTTTTATAAACTTCGGGCTGGCCGCGCATTGAGCGCAGTGTTGGCTTCGCGGGCGTGAAGCTGCGTCCCCGTCATGCCCTACAAAAGAGAAGAGCAGGAGACGCGTCAAAGCGCTGACAATAATGAGCCGAGCGGGGACGGAGCGCAGAAGAAAAGGCTCGGTCTCTGCTCGTGTTTTAGCCCAACAAGCCCGTTTGACAATTCAGCTGGCACAAAAAAAATGGACCACGTCTACATATTACTCTCAGCTCTGTGCGCTACGTTTTGATTAAAGTCAGCCATAGAAAAAAAGGTGAATAAAGTCTATTCTGCAATGAAGCAACACCCCCCCCCCCCCCATACACACACACACACCAACACTTCCTCCTCGTCCTGTGACCAAACACGATGCAAATAACGCACACGGGGGAGGCTTCTTTATAAGGGAGAATAATGTAAAGGAAAGGAGAGATTTGGCACAAATGGTGCATATACACGACACGAGTTCACAAGTGAAAAAGACTTGATGAGCTGGTGGAAGTCTTTTAGAACTGCACGATTTGACGCACACATAGACATGAAAACTGTCTTTAATTTGCCTTCTAAGACACACACAAATCTGCTGCATTGTTGTTTAGCCTTTTGGAAATTCACTCTGACTTTACTGCTCGTTCTGTTTCTTATTTACCAAACTAGCATCGCCACATCTGTAATGTTTGTCTTTTTATGTTTTTATGGCCTGGGTTCTTATTTGCTTATTAATGAAAAAAGCTTTTTCAACTCGTGGAGTCAGCAGCCAGTGGCCCCCTCAGCCTCTCGACAATGGCAAAGGCCTGTGCGTCAACACGCACACATATGCGCCACGGTGTAATCACAAACACAAATCAAATCACCTTTATGCTCCAGCGCCAAACACCGCGGCAATAAACAGTGAAATGGACTCGGAAATCATCGACTTTACATGTATGCCTTCCAGTCCGGGTCATTTACTTAAATGGGGCTCCCTGTGACGCGCAGATAGGGAGAGCTGGGTGCGTGCGCTCGCCAAACACACCTCAGCAGTCCATCTGCGAAGCCTTTCAATGCGTGGCACGTCCATCTTTCTATGGGAGCTGATAGCGCCTCCCAGGAATCAACGATAAAGGAACAAAGAAAATATCAAACGCTCTGATGGAGGGGCTTGTGAAGTGCTTGAGCTCGGGTGTGCGCAAGTTTCCTTTACGCGCACTCTGAAAGTGTCCAACTTTTCGGAATGGGTGATCTCCAAAGTGAGTGGGTAAAATATCCAGCGCAATGAGAAAAATCTCCACCACATGTGCAGTTAAATCCCCTTTTCTGTTTTTTTTTTAGAGCCATGTAATGACTTTTAGGGTATATCTTGTCAAAAATGCGAATAACGCAGGCCGCTTGGCACTGGGGGAGCCAAAATGGACCCAGTTGTCCCCCACGGCTGTGGGAAACAATGGCGTTTCTCTGTGGGACATCAATCATAAACCACTCTCCTCTGACATTTGTCTATACGTTTTTAAATTTCCAAGCCGTAAACACACGTCCACGGTGTTTACATTCCGCGTCAACAGAGAGCCACTCAAGTCACATTTAACAAGCTGAATCCAAATCCCGTGTTATCGCAGTCCACGCAAACAAAAGCGACGTGAGCGGATCGCGCGTATAACTTTGGTGCGTGGGTGTATGTGTGTATGTATATGTGGAAGAGGGATTTAAAATGATAATTTGGGGGGTTTAGTGTGTACATGGAAGACGGTCAGACTTCCTTCCACTTCAAACAGTCCTCCACCTTCACCTCCAACCGGCCCGCGTGTAGGGGGTCACCAGAAGAAAATCCCTCAGAAGTCAAAACACAACAAACCCAAATTACGCACGCGGTGCCATTTGCGTTGAAACCGATGCAGTGCAATTTTAAATGTAAATCACAGCGGGGGGAAACAAAATCACATTTCTGTGCGTAAAGAGGCACAGAAAACGCGGACATTCAAAGGGAAGGAGAAACAGGAAAGACAAGCCCGGGCCGAGTGAAGACAGGCCGGCATCTGCAAAGCGTTCACACGGAGGAGCAGCAGCAGCAGCAGGAGGAGGTGGTGGTGGAGGAGGGAACACTGCAGTTTGATATAAACCACTTCTATTTTCCTCTAAAGCGCAGACAGGTTTTATAAAAGAGAAAACTTTATAAAAGAACTATAATTCGTAATGAAACACGTTGGATTTTAATGTCAATAAATTTCCTTGTGGAGAGAAGTCAAGAAAAAGTGGCAAAGACTGTAAAACGCAGTAACGCTGTAAAGGTTGTCATGTTTTTATGTCAGTCACGTCTCTTAAAAGGTCCGACTGTACGGATGTGCATTTTTTTTCCCTGACAATTAAACGCAGTCGGTTTGAAAGAAAATGCGAACAACAAATAAAATCGACATCCAAGCGCGCTGATTTTAAAAGAAAACGTCTAAATATAAAATACTTACTGGTGAGTTTGATTCCTTTGAGCTGCGAGCAGTGAAACAAAACGAAAAAGTAGAGAAATATTCGAAGTGAAAATCCCCGAGTCGTGCAGATGAAACATGTGGGATTGATTACATCCTCTGCCGCTGCACACTGCGCCGTGCGCTCAGCTCGCGTTCGGGCGCAGACGCGTCGTAGAAGTTCAGGCTTGTTGTGAATCGAGGCTCGTTCATGCAGCCGGAGACTCAGACACGCCGGAGAGGAGGAGGAGGGGGAGGGGGAGAGAAGGAGGAGGGGGAGAGGAGGAGGGTGTGTGAGCAGGGAGGGGTGAGCGCGCACGCCTATTGGTTTGACAACGACAATGTGAAAGCGTGCCCGTGAGGCGCTCCCCCCCCCCTTAACCCTTCCTACACACATACACCTCCTCCTCCTCCCGTTACCCTCGGCGGTAAACACACGCTCCTATTGGCTGCGCGTCCGAGCCAATAGCGAAGGCCTACCGGAGCCGCGAAGCGAAACGCGCGGGCGTTTGATTCCGTCTGATCCCCGAACAACACCGAGTGTGCACTTTTTTTGTGCACGTGACTCCTCATTTATTGTTGAGACTCCTTGAAAGAAAAACAAATACTTTAATTAAATTAAACAACAAACAAAACCATCATCAGCGAACGCTGAGTCTGCACGTGAACGCCCCACTAAATAAGAGGCGCAGCAAATCCCGAGATGAACACACAAACCCATCACGTAATCCATCAACACGTCACATTTCAAGGGCGAACCGAATCTGTCATTTACCGACAGTAGACACGACACCTGAACGCACCTTTAAAAGTGAGCTTTACGTGTTGGTTTGTTGGAGTCTTTGAACGCATCACCGATTTTGTGCGTGTCAGAATGTATGAGCTGCTACAGGCTAACCTACCTTCGATTGTTTATACGTGGAGGTAAAGGGTTAAAACTCCGAGTTTCGGCCCTGCGACGTTTCTGATTGGCTGGCATGTTGCCAGCGCGCTGTCAATCACCGAGTGTAAACAAGGATCTGATTGGCTGCTAGCCAGTCCGCACTGGGCTGCCTGAAAAAAGCAATTACTGGCCCTGCGGTTTCAAGGCGGCCCCGCGCTGAACGATGAAAGGAGATAAGGAGAGCCGGTTTCAAGGCGCCCCCCCGCGGCGAACCCCGTTGGCCTCAGAGCAAAAAGGAGAGTCAAGAGTGACTAAATCAAAGGGAATACGGTAAAAAGGGGGAAATTACACGTTGTATTAAACGCCGAGGCTAAACGCGCGGAATGGTGCAATAACAACTTTAGTGTTTGGAAAAATGGAGGCGGGAACAAGAACCGGAAAACAGCTGCTGAGAAGCAGAGCTCCTTTTTCCTCAAAACACGGAGGGAGAAAAGTTTCTGTCCACACAGGAGGAAAATCCGCAAAGAAACTGAGAATTCTGAGACTTTCACACCTGTGTTCGAGCGAGACAACGGCAGCAAGGTTCACGCAAAAAGCTCAATGTATATTCTTCTGTTACATGTTAGTTTTAACGGTCGTCAGTTACAAAAAAATACATGAATACTTGATCGTCATTATACACTCAAAAAATGACTCAATTCAATCATGTGCAGGATTTCCATTTAATAAATATACGTAGCTCCAACTCAAATAAAGCACATCCATGCAAAATAATTCAAATTAATTTAAGTAGGACGTATTCAATCCAATGAATGTTTTTTTTAGTGTATTTGGGTTTTTTTAAGCACAAGCCTTAAATATAGCTACTCAAACCATATTGTGCATCACAAAAACTTTCTGTACACAAAATGTGTGTGTGTGAGCGTGATAAAAGAAACATGAATATTCTACAAAAAAATAATAATAATAATTAAACTCTTCCGAATGAATTCATTTCCAACAACACCCACCAACCGTCAAAGAAACATTTAATAAATAGCTCGTTTACTTTTTACATTTAGAAATGACATGAATTCTTTTATGTTTATGATTTCATCATTGATTCACTGATTATTGGACACTAAAGCTACAAAGTTTTTTTTTTCATCTGAAAAGATTTATTATTTATTTAGTTTTTGTGACATTTGGAAAA